>NW_027189129.1:5924198-6051698 GCF_040958095.1 Procambarus clarkii
CACTGCCGGCACTCGGATAGTTATCTTGGGCATAGCATTTTACCAAATCACCTCATTCTTAGGGGCACACGTGAGGAACACAAATGCGAACAAGCCAGAATGGTCCCCTGGACAATATGCAACTGAAAACTCACACCCCAGAAGTGACTCGAACCCATACTCCCAGAAGCAACACAACTGGTATGTACAAGACGCCTAAATCTACTTGACCATCACGACCGGACAATGAGGTGATAGCCGAGGCTATTTGAACCACCCCACCGCCGGCACTCGGATAGTTATCTTGGGCATAGCATTTTACCAAATCACCTCATTCTTAGGGGCACACGTGAGGAACACAAATGCGAACAAGCCAGAATGGTCCCCTGGACAATATGCAACTGAAAACTCACACCCCAGAAGTGACTCGAACCCATACTCCCAGAAGCAACGCAACTGGTATGTACAAGACGCCTTAATCCACTTGACCATCACGACCGGACAATGAGGTGATAGCCGAGGCTATTTGAACCACCCCACCGCCGGCACTCGGATAGTTATCTTGGGCATAGCATTTTACCAAATCACCTCATTCTTAGGGGCACACGTGAGGAACACAAATGCGAACAAGCCAGAATGGTCCCCTGGACAATATGCAACTGAAAACTCACACCCCAGAAGTGACTCGAACCCATACTCCCAGAAGCAACGCAACTGGTATGTACAAGACGCCTTAATCCACTTGACCATCACGACCGGACAATGAGGTGATAGCCGAGGCTATTTGAACCACCCCACCGCCGGCACTCGGATAGTTATCTTGGGCATAGCATTTTACCAAATCACCTCATTCTTAGGGGCACACGTGAGGAACACAAATGCGAACAAGCCAGAATGGTCCCCTGGACAATATGCAACTGAAAACTCACACCCCAGAAGTGACTCGAACCCATACTCCCAGAAGCAACGCAACTGGTATGTACAAGACGCCTTAATCCACTTGACCATCACGACCGGACAATGAGGTGATAGCCGAGGCTATTTGAACCACCCCACCGCCGGCACTCGGATAGTTATCTTGGGCATAGCATTTTACCAAATCACCTCATTCTTAGGGGCACACGTGAGGAACACAAATGCGAACAAGCCAGAATGGTCCCCTGGACAATATGCAACTGAAAACTCACACCCCAGAAGTGACTCGAACCCATACTCCCAGAAGCAACGCAACTGGTATGTACAAGACGCCTTAATCCACTTGACCATCACGACCGGACAATGAGGTGATAGCCGAGGCTATTTGAACCACCCCACCGCCGGCACTCGGATAGTTATCTTGGGCATAGCATTTTACCAAATTACCTCATTCTTAGGGGCACACGTGAGGAACACAAATGCGAACAAGCCAGAATGGTCCCCTGGACAATATGCAACTGAAAACTCACACCCCAGAAGTGACTCGAACCCATACTCTCAGAAGCAACGCAACTGGTATGTACAAGACGCCTTAATCCACTTGACCATCACGACCGGACAATGAGGTGATAGCCGAGGCTATTTGAACCACCCCACCGCCGGCACTCGGATAGTTATCTTGGGCGTAGCATTTTACCAAATCACCTCATTCTTAGGGGCACACGTGAGGAACACAAATGCGAACAAGCCAGAATGGTCCCCTGGACAATATGCAACTGAAAACTCACACCCCAGAAGTGACTCGAACCCATACTCCCAGAAGCAACGCAACTGGTATGTACAAGACGCCTTAATCCACTTGACCATCACGACCGGACAATGAGGTGATAGCCGAGGCTATTTGAACCACCCCACCGCCGGCACTCGGATAGTTATCTTGGGCATAGCATTTTACCAAATCACCTCATTCTTAGGGGCACACGTGAGGAACACAAATGCGAACAAGCCAGAATGGTCCCCTGGACAATATGCAACTGAAAACTCACACCCCAGAAGTGACTCGAACCCATACTCCCAGAAGCAACGCAACTGGTATGTACAAGACGCCTTAATCCACTTGACCATCACGACCGGACAATGAGGTGATAGCCGAGGCAATTTGAACCACCCCACCGCCGGCACTCGGATAGTTATCTTGGGCATAGCATTTTACCAAATCACCTCATTCTTAGGGGCACACGTGAGGAACACAAATGCGAACAAGCCAGAATGGTCCCCTGGACAATATGCAACTGAAAACTCACACCCCAGAAGTGACTCGAACCCATACTCCCAGAAGCAACGCAACTGGTATGTACAAGACGCCTTAATCCACTTGACCATCACGACCGGACAATGAGGTGATAGCCGAGGCTATTTGAACCACCCCACCGCCGGCACTCGGATAGTTATCTTGGGCATAGCATTTTACCAAATCACCTCATTCTTAGGGGCACACGTGAGGAACACAAATGCGAACAAGCCAGAATGGTCCCCTGGACAATATGCAACTGAAAACTCACACCCC
Source organism: Procambarus clarkii (assembly GCF_040958095.1). Lineage (NCBI taxonomy): Eukaryota > Metazoa > Arthropoda > Malacostraca > Decapoda > Cambaridae > Procambarus > Procambarus clarkii. The sequence continues at coordinate 5,926,660 of NW_027189129.1, forward strand.
AGAAGTGACTCGAACCCATACTCCCAGAAGCAACGCAACTGGTATGTACAAGACGCCTTAATCCACTTGACCATCACGACCGGACAATGAGGTGATAGCCGAGGCTATTTGAACCACCCCACCGCCGGCACTCGGATAGTTATCTTGGGCATAGCATTTTACCAAATCACCTCATTCTTAGGGGCACACGTGAGGAACACAAATGCGAACAAGCCAGAATGGTCCCCTGGACAATATGCAACTGAAAACTCACACCCCAGAAGTGACTCGAACCCATACTCCCAGAAGCAACGCAACTGGTATGTACAAGACGCCTTAATCCACTTGACCATCACGACCGGACAATGAGGTGATAGCCGAGGCTATTTGAACCACCCCACCGCCGGCACTCGGATAGTTATCTTGGGCATAGCATTTTACCAAATCACCTCATTCTTAGGGGCACACGTGAGGAACACAAATGCGAACAAGCCAGAATGGTCCCCTGGACAATATGCAACTGAAAACTCACACCCCAGAAGTGACTCGAACCCATACTCCCAGAAGCAACGCAACTGGTATGTACAAGACGCCTTAATCCACTTGACCATCACGACCGGACAATGAGGTGATAGCCGAGGCTATTTGAACCACCCCACCGCCGGCACTCGGATAGTTATCTTGGGCATAGCATTTTACCAAATCACCTCATTCTTAGGGGCACACGTGAGGAACACAAATGCGAACAAGCCAGAATGGTCCCCTGGACAATATGCAACTGAAAACTCACACCCCAGAAGTGACTCGAACCCATACTCCCAGAAGCAACGCAACTGGTATGTACAAGACGCCTTAATCCACTTGACCATCACGACCGGACAATGAGGTGATAGCCGAGGCTACTTGAACCACCCCACCGCCGGCACTCGGATAGTTATCTTGGGCATAGCATTTTACCAAATCACCTCATTCTTAGGGGCACACGTGAGGAACACAAATGCGAACAAGCCAGAATGGTCCCCTGGACAATATGCAACTGAAAACTCACACCCCAGAAGTGACTCGAACCCATACTCCCAGAAGCAACGCAACTGGTATGTACAAGACGCCTTAATCCACTTGACCATCACGACCGGACAATGAGGTGATAGCCGAGGCTATTTGAACCACCCCACCGCCGGCACTCGGATAGTTATCTTGGGCATAGCATTTTACCAAATTACCTCATTCTTAGGGGCACACGTGAGGAACACAAATGCGAACAAGCCAGAATGGTCCCCTGGACAATATGCAACTGAAAACTCACACCCCAGAAGTGACTCGAACCCATACTCTCAGAAGCAACGCAACTGGTATGTACAAGACGCCTTAATCCACTTGACCATCACGACCGGACAATGAGGTGATAGCCGAGGCTATTTGAACCACCCCACCGCCGGCACTCGGATAGTTATCTTGGGCATAGCATTTTACCAAATCACTTCATTCTTAGGGGCACACGTGAGGAACACAAATGCGAACAAGCCAGAATGGTCCCCTGGACAATATGCAACTGAAAACTCACACCCCAGAAGTGACTCGAACCCATACTCCCAGAAGCAACGCAACTGGTATGTACAAGACGCCTTAATCCACTTGACCATCACGACCGGACAATGAGGTGATAGCCGAGGCTATTTGAACCACCCCACCGCCGGCACTCGGATAGTTATCTTGGGCATAGCATTTTACCAAATCACCTCATTCTTAGGGGCACACGTGAGGAACACAAATGCGAACAAGCCAGAATGGTCCTCTGGACAATATGCAACTGAAAACTCACACCCCAGAAGTGACTCGAACCCATACTCCCAGAAGCAACGCAACTGGTATGTACAAGACGCCTTAATACACTTGACCATCACGACCGGACAATGAGGTGATAGCTGAGGCTATTTGAACCACCCCACCGCCGGCACTGGGATAGTTATCTTGGGCATAGCATTTTACCAAATCACCTCATTCTTAGGGGCACACGTGAGGAACACAAATGCGAACAAGCCAGAATGGTCCCCTGGACAATATGCAACTGAAAACTCACACCCCAGAAGTGACTCGAACCCATACTCCCAGAAGCAACGCAACTGGTATGTACAAGACGCCTTAATCCACTTGACCATCACGACCGGACAATGAGGTGATAGCCGAGGCAATTTGAACCACCCCACCGCCGGCACTCGGATAGTTATCTTGGGCATAGCATTTTACCAAATCACCTCATTCTTAGGGGCACACGTGAGGAACACAAATGCGAACAAGCCAGAATGGTCCCCTGGACAATATGCAACTGAAAACTCACACCCCAGAAGTGACTCGAACCCATACTCACAAGCAACGCAACTGGTATGTACAAGACGCCTTAATCCACTTGACCATCACGACCGGACAATGAGGTGATAGCCGAGGCTATTTGAACCACCCCACCGCCGGCACTCGGATAGTTATCTTGGGCATAGCATTTTACCAAATCACCTCATTCTTAGGGGCACACGTGAGGAACACAAATGCGAACAAGCCAGAATGGTCCCCTGGACAATATGCAACTGAAAACTCACACCCCAGAAGTGACTCGAACCCATACTCCCAGAAGCAACGCAACTGGTATGTACAAGACGCCTTAATCCACTTGACCATCACGACCGGACAATGAGGTGATAGCCGAGGCTATTTGAACCACCCCACCGCCGGCACTCGGATAGTTATCTTGGGCATAGCATTTTACCAAATCACCTCATTCTTAGGGGCACACGTGAGGAACACAAATGCGAACAAGCCAGAATGGTCCCCTGGACAATATGCAACTGAAAACTCACACCCCAGAAGTGACTCGAACCCATACTCCCAGAAGCAACGCAACTGGTATGTACAAGACGCCTTAATCCACTTGACCATCACGACCGGACAATGAGGTGATAGCCGAGGCTATTTGAACCACCCCACCGCCGGCACTCGGATAGTTATCTTGGGCATAGCATTTTACCAAATCACCTCATTCTTAGGGGCACACGTGAGGAACACAAATGCGAACAAGCCAGAATGGTCCCCTGGACAATATGCAACTGAAAACTCACACCCCAGAAGTGACTCGAACCCATACTCCCAGAAGCAACGCAACTGGTATGTACAAGACGCCTTAATCCACTTGACCATCACGACCGGACAATGAGGTGATAGCCGAGGCTATTTGAACCACCCCACCGCCGGCACTCGGATAGTTATCTTGGGCATAGCATTTTACCAAATCACCTCATTCTTAGGGGCACACGTGAGGAACACAAATGCGAACAAGCCAGAATGGTCCCCTGGACAATATGCAACTGAAAACTCACACCCCAGAAGTGACTCGAACCCATACTCCCAGAAGCAACGCAACTGGTATGTACAAGACGCCTTAATCCACTTGACCATCACGACCGGACAATGAGGTGATAGCCGAGGCTATTTGAACCACCCCACCGCCGGCACTCGGATAGTTATCTTGGGCATAGCATTTTACCAAATCACCTCATTCTTAGGGGCACACGTGAGGAACACAAATGCGAACAAGCCAGAATGGTCCCCTGGACAATATGCAACTGAAAACTCACACCCCAGAAGTGACTCGAACCCATACTCCCAGAAGCAACGCAACTGGTATGTACAAGACGCCTTAATCCACTTGACCATCACGACCGGACAATGAGGTGATAGCCGAGGATATTTGAACCACCCCACCGCCGGCACTCGGATAGTTATCTTGGGCATAGCATTTTACCAAATCACCTCATTCTTAGGGGCACACGTGAGGAACACAAATGCGAACAAGCCAGAATGGTCCCCTGGACAATATGCAACTGATAACTCACACCCCAGAAGTGACTCGAACCCATACTCCCAGAAGCAACAGCAACTGGTATGTACAAGACGCCTTAATCCACTTGACCATCACGACCGGACAATGAGGTGATAGCCGAGGCTATTTGAACCACCCCACCGCCGGCACTCGGATAGTTATCTTGGGCATAGCATTTTACCAAATCACCTCATTCTTAGGGGCACACGTGAGGAACACAAATGCGAACAAGCCAGAATGGTCCCCTGGACAATATGCAACTGAAAACTCACACCCCAGAAGTGACTCGAACCCATACTCCCAGAAGCAACGCAACTGGTATGTACAAGACGCCTTAATCCACTTGACCATCACGACCGGACAATGAGGTGATAGCCGAGGCTATTTGAACCACCCCACTGCCGGCACTCGGATAGTTATCTTGGGCATAGCATTTTACCAAATCACCTCATTCTTAGGGGCACACGTGAGGAACACAAATGCGAACAAGCCAGAATGGTCCCCTGGACAATATGCAACTGAAAACTCACACCCCAGAAGTGACTCGAACCCATACTCCCAGAAGCAACACAACTGGTATGTACAAGACGCCTAAATCTACTTGACCATCACGACCGGACAATGAGGTGATAGCCGAGGCTATTTGAACCACCCCACCGCCGGCACTCGGATAGTTATCTTGGGCATAGCATTTTACCAAATCACCTCATTCTTAGGGGCACACGTGAGGAACACAAATGCGAACAAGCCAGAATGGTCCCCTGGACAATATGCAACTGAAAACTCACACCCCAGAAGTGACTCGAACCCATACTCCCAGAAGCAACGCAACTGGTATGTACAAGACGCCTTAATCCACTTGACCATCACGACCGGACAATGAGGTGATAGCCGAGGCTATTTGAACCACCCCACCGCCGGCACTCGGATAGTTATCTTGGGCATAGCATTTTACCAAATCACCTCATTCTTAGGGGCACACGTGAGGAACACAAATGCGAACAAGCCAGAATGGTCCCCTGGACAATATGCAACTGAAAACTCACACCCCAGAAGTGACTCGAACCCATACTCCCAGAAGCAACGCAACTGGTATGTACAAGACGCCTTAATCCACTTGACCATCACGACCGGACAATGAGGTGATAGCCGAGGCTATTTGAACCACCCCACCGCCGGCACTCGGATAGTTATCTTGGGCATAGCATTTTACCAAATCACCTCATTCTTAGGGGCACACGTGAGGAACACAAATGCGAACAAGCCAGAATGGTCCCCTGGACAATATGCAACTGAAAACTCACACCCCAGAAGTGACTCGAACCCATACTCCCAGAAGCAACGCAACTGGTATGTACAAGACGCCTTAATCCACTTGACCATCACGACCGGACAATGAGGTGATAGCCGAGGCTATTTGAACCACCCCACCGCCGGCACTCGGATAGTTATCTTGGGCATAGCATTTTACCAAATTACCTCATTCTTAGGGGCACACGTGAGGAACACAAATGCGAACAAGCCAGAATGGTCCCCTGGACAATATGCAACTGAAAACTCACACCCCAGAAGTGACTCGAACCCATACTCTCAGAAGCAACGCAACTGGTATGTACAAGACGCCTTAATCCACTTGACCATCACGACCGGACAATGAGGTGATAGCCGAGGCTATTTGAACCACCCCACCGCCGGCACTCGGATAGTTATCTTGGGCATAGCATTTTACCAAATCACCTCATTCTTAGGGGCACACGTGAGGAACACAAATGCGAACAAGCCAGAATGGTCCCCTGGACAATATGCAACTGAAAACTCACACCCCAGAAGTGACTCGAACCCATACTCCCAGAAGCAACGCAACTGGTATGTACAAGACGCCTTAATCCACTTGACCATCACGACCGGACAATGAGGTGATAGCCGAGGCTATTTGAACCACCCCACCGCCGGCACTCGGATAGTTATCTTGGGCATAGCATTTTACCAAATCACCTCATTCTTAGGGGCACACGTGAGGAACACAAATGCGAACAAGCCAGAATGGTCCTCTGGACAATATGCAACTGAAAACTCACACCCCAGAAGTGACTCGAACCCATACTCCCAGAAGCAACGCAACTGGTATGTACAAGACGCCTTAATACACTTGACCATCACGACCGGACAATGAGGTGATAGCCGAGGCTATTTGAACCACCCCACCGCCGGCACTCGGATAGTTATCTTGGGCATAGCATTTTACCAAATCACCTCATTCTTAGGGGCACACGTGAGGAACACAAATGCGAACAAGCCAGAATGGTCCCCTGGACAATATGCAACTGAAAACTCACACCCCAGAAGTGACTCGAACCCATACTCCCAGAAGCAACGCAACTGGTATGTACAAGACGCCTTAATCCACTTGACCATCACGACCGGACAATGAGGTGATAGCCGAGGCAATTTGAACCACCCCACCGCCGGCACTCGGATAGTTATCTTGGGCATAGCATTTTACCAAATCACCTCATTCTTAGGGGCACACGTGAGGAACACAAATGCGAACAAGCCAGAATGGTCCCCTGGACAATATGCAACTGAAAACTCACACCCCAGAAGTGACTCGAACCCATACTCCCAGAAGCAACGCAACTGGTATGTACAAGACGCCTTAATCCACTTGACCATCACGACCGGACAATGAGGTGATAGCCGAGGCTATTTGAACCACCCCACCGCCGGCACTCGGATAGTTATCTTGGGCATAGCATTTTACCAAATCACCTCATTCTTAGGGGCACACGTGAGGAACACAAATGCGAACAAGCCAGAATGGTCCCCTGGACAATATGCAACTGAAAACTCACACCCCAGAAGTGACTCGAACCCATACTCCCAGAAGCAACGCAACTGGTATGTACAAGACGCCTTAATCCACTTGACCATCACGACCGGACAATGAGGTGATAGCCGAGGCTATTTGAACCACCCCACCGCCGGCACTCGGATAGTTATCTTGGGCATAGCATTTTACCAAATCACCTCATTCTTAGGGGCACACGTGAGGAACACAAATGCGAACAAGCCAGAATGGTCCCCTGGACAATATGCAACTGAAAACTCACACCCCAGAAGTGACTCGAACCCATACTCCCAGAAGCAACGCAACTGGTATGTACAAGACGCCTTAATCCACTTGACCATCACGACCGGACAATGAGGTGATAGCCGAGGCTATTTGAACCACCCCACCGCCGGCACTCGGATAGTTATCTTGGGCATAGCATTTTACCAAATCACCTCATTCTTAGGGGCACACGTGAGGAACACAAATGCGAACAAGCCAGAATGGTCCCCTGGACAATATGCAACTGAAAACTCACACCCCAGAAGTGACTCGAACCCATACTCCCAGAAGCAACGCAACTGGTATGTACAAGACGCCTTAATCCACTTGACCATCACGACCGGACAATGAGGTGATAGCCGAGGCTACTTGAACCACCCCACCGCCGGCACTCGGATAGTTATCTTGGGCATAGCATTTTACCAAATCACCTCATTCTTAGGGGCACACGTGAGGAACACAAATGCGAACAAGCCAGAATGGTCCCCTGGACAATATGCAACTGAAAACTCACACCCCAGAAGTGACTCGAACCCATACTCCCAGAAGCAACGCAACTGGTATGTACAAGACGCCTTAATCCACTTGACCATCACGACCGGACAATGAGGTGATAGCCGAGGCTATTTGAACCACCCCACCGCCGGCACTCGGATAGTTATCTTGGGCATAGCATTTTACCAAATCACCTCATTCTTAGGGGCACACGTGAGGAACACAAATGCGAACAAGCCAGAATGGTCCCCTGGACAATATGCAACTGAAAACTCACACCCCAGAAGTGACTCGAACCCATACTCCCAGAAGCAACGCAACTGGTATGTACAAGACGCCTTAATCCACTTGACCATCACGACCGGACAATGAAGTGATAGCCGAGGCTATTTGAACCACCCCACCGCCGGCACTCGGATAGTTATCTTGGGCATAGCATTTTACCAAATCACCTCATTCTTAGGGGCACACGTGAGGAACACAAATGCGAACAAGCCAGAATGGTCCCCTGGACAATATGCAACTGAAAACTCACACCCCAGAAGTGACTCGAACCCATACTCCCAGAAGCAACGCAACTGGTATGTACAAGACGCCTTAATCCACTTAACCATCACGACCGGACAATGAGGTGATAGCCGAGGCTATTTGAACCACCCCACCGCCGGCACTCGGATAGTTATCTTGGGCATAGCATTTTACCAAATCACCTCATTCTTAGGGGCACACGTGAGGAACACAAATGCGAACAAGCCAGAATGGTCCCCTGGACAATATGCAACTGAAAACTCACACCCCAGAAGTGACTCGAACCCATACTCCCAGAAGCAACGCAACTGGTATGTACAAGACGCCTTAATCCACTTGACCATCACGACCGGACAATGAGGTGATAGCCGAGGCTATTTGAACCACCCCACCGCCGGCACTCGGATAGTTATCTTGGGCATAGCATTTTACCAAATCACCTCATTCTTAGGGGCACACGTGAGGAACACAAATGCGAACAAGCCAGAATGGTCCCCTGGACAATATGCAACTGAAAACTCACACCCCAGAAGTGACTCGAACCCATACTCCCAGAAGCAACGCAACTGGTATGTACAAGACGCCTTAATCCACTTGACCATCACGACCGGACAATGAGGTGATAGCCGAGGCTATTTGAACCACCCCACCGCCGGCACTCGGATAGTTATCTTGGGCATAGCATTTTACCAAATCACCTCATTCTTAGGGGCACACGTGAGGAACACAAATGCGAACAAGCCAGAATGGTCCCCTGGACAATATGCAACTGAAAACTCACACCCCAGAAGTGACTCGAACCCATACTCCCAGAAGCAACGCAACTGGTATGTACAAGACGCCTTAATCCACTTGACCATCACGACCGGACAATGAGGTGATAGCCGAGGCTATTTGAACCACCCCACCGCCGGCACTCGGATAGTTATCTTGGGCATAGCATTTTACCAAATCACCTCATTCTTAGGGGCACACGTGAGGAACACAAATGCGAACAAGCCAGAATGGTCCCCTGGACAATATGCAACTGAAAACTCACACCCCAGAAGTGACTCGAACCCATACTCCCAGAAGCAACGCAACTGGTATGTACAAGACGCCTTAATCCACTTGACCATCACGACCGGACAATGAGGTGATAGCCGAGGCTATTTGAACCACCCCACCGCCGGCACTCGGATAGTTATCTTGGGCATAGCATTTTACCAAATCACCTCATTCTTAGGGGCACACGTGAGGAACACAAATGCGAACAAGCCAGAATGGTCCCCTGGACAATATGCAACTGAAAACTCAAACCCCAGAAGTGAATCGAACCCATACTCCCAGAAGCAACGCAACTGGTATGTACAAGACGCCTTAATCCACTTGACCATCACGACCGGACAATGAAGTGATAGCCGAGGCTATTTGAACCACCCCACCGCCGGCACTCGGATAGTTATCTTGGGCATAGCATTTTACCAAATCACCTCATTCTTAGGGGCACACGTGAGGAACACAAATGCGAACAAGCCAGAATGGTCCCCTGGACAATATGCAACTGAAAACTCACACCCCAGAAGTGACTCGAACCCATACTCCCAGAAGCAACGCAACTGGTATGTACAAGACGCCTTAATCCACTTGACCATCACGACCGGACAATGAGGTGATAGCCGAGGCTATTTGAACCACCCCACCGCCGGCACTCGGATAGTTATCTTGGGCATAGCATTTTACCAAATCACCTCATTCTTAGGGGCACACGTGAGGAACACAAATGCGAACAAGCCAGAATGGTCCCCTGGACAATATGCAACTGAAAACTCACACCCCAGAAGTGACTCGAACCCATACTCCCAGAAGCAACGCAACTGGTATGTACAAGACGCCTTAATCCACTTGACCATCACGACCGGACAATGAGGTGATAGCCGAGGCTATTTGAACCACCCCACCGCCGGCACTCGGATAGTTATCTTGGGCATAGCATTTTACCAAATCACCTCATTCTTAGGGGCACACGTGAGGAACACAAATGCGAACAAGCCAGAATGGTCCCCTGGACAATATGCAACTGAAAACTCACACCCCAGAAGTGACTCGAACCCATACTCCCAGAAGCAACGCAACTGGTATGTACAAGACGCCTTAATCCACTTGACCATCACGACCGGACAATGAGGTGATAGCCGAGGCTATTTGAACCACCCCACCGCCGGCACTCGGATAGTTATCTTGGGCATAGCATTTTACCAAATCACCTCATTCATGAGGTCCCCTGGACAAGTCTCTTGTCCAGGGGACCATTCTGGCTTGTTCGCATTTGTGTTCCTCACGTGTGCCCCTAAGAATGAGGTGATTTGGTAAAATGCTATGCCCAAGATAACTATCCGAGTGCCGGCGGTGGGGTGGTTCAAATAGCCTCGGCTATCACCTCATTGTCCGGTCGTGATGGTCAAGTGGATTAAGGCGTCTTGTACATACCAGTTGCGTTGCTTCTGGGAGTATGGGTTCGAGTCACTTCTGGGGTGTGAGTTTTCAGTTGCATATTGTCCAGGGGACCATTCTGGCTTGTTCGCATTTGTGTTCCTCACGTGTGCCCCTAAGAATGAGGTGATTTGGTAAAATGCTATGCCCAAGATAACTATCCGAGTGCCGGCGGTGGGGTGGTTCAAATAGCCTCGGCTATCACCTCATTGTCCGGTCGTGATGGTCAATTGGATTAAGGCGTCTTGTACATATCAGTTGCGTTGCTTCTGGGAGTATGGGTTCGAGTCACTTCTGGGGTGTGAGTTTTCAGTTGCATATTGTCCAGGGGACCATTCTGGCTTGTTCGCATTTGTGTTCCTCACGTGTGCCCCTAAGAATGAGGTGATTTGGTAAAATGCTATGCCCAAGATAACTATCCGAGTGCCGGCGGTGGGGTGGTTCAAATAGCCTCGGCTATCACCTCATTGCCCGGTCGTGATGGTCAAGTGGATTAAGGCGTCTTGTACATACCAGTTGCGTTGCTTCTGGGAGTATGGGTTCGAGTCACTTCTGGGGTGTGAGTTTTCAGTTGCATATTGTCCAGGGGACCATTCTGGCTTGTTCGCATTTGTGTTCCTCACGTGTGCCCCTAAGAATGAGGTGATTTGGTAAAATGCTATGCCCAAGATAACTATCCGAGTGCCGGCGGTGGGGTGGTTCAAATAGCCTCGGCTATCACCTCATTGTCCGGTCGTGATGGTCAAGTGGATTAAGGCGTCTTGTACATACCAGTTGCATTGCTTCTGGGAGTATGGGTTCGAGTCACTTCTGGGGTGTGAGTTTTCAGTTGCATATTGTCCAGGGGACCATTCTGGCTTGTTCGCATTTGTGTTCCTCACGTGTGCCCCTAAGAATGAGGTGATTTGGTAAAATGCTATGCCCAAGATAACTATCCGAGTGCCGGCGGTGGGGTGGTTCAAATAGCCTCGGCTATCACCTCATTGTCCGGTCGTGATGGTCAAGTGGATTAAGGCGTCTTGTACATACCAGTTGCGTTGCTTCTGGGAGTATGGGTTCGAGTCACTTCTGGGGTGTGAGTTTTCAGTTGCATATTGTCCAGGGGACCATTCTGGCTTGTTCGCATTTGTGTTCCTCACGTGTGCCCCTAAGAATGAGGTGATTTGGTAAAATGCTATGCCCAAGATAACTATCCGAGTGCCGGCGGTGGGGTGGTTCAAATAGCCTCGGCTATCACCTCATTGTCCGGTCGTGATGGTCAAGTGGATTAAGGCGTCTTGTACATACCAGTTGCGTTGCTTCTGGGAGTATGGGTTCGAGTCACTTCTGGGGTGTGAGTTTTCAGTTGCATATTGTCCAGGGGACCATTCTGGCTTGTTCGCATTTGTGTTCCTCACGTGTGCCCCTAAGAATGAGGTGATTTGGTAAAATGCTATGCCCAAGATAACTATCCGAGTGCCGGCGGTGGGGTGGTTCAAATAGCCTCGGCTATCACCTCATTGTCCGGTCGTGATGGTCAAGTGGATTAAGGCGTCTTGTACATACCAGTTGCGTTGCTTCTGGGAGTATGGGTTCGAGTCACTTCTGGGGTGTGAGTTTTCAGTTGCATATTGTCCAGGGGACCATTCTGGCTTGTTCGCATTTGTGTTCCTCACGTGTGCCCCTAAGAATGAGGTGATTTGGTAAAATGCTATGCCCAAGATAACTATCCGAGTGCCGGCGGTGGGGTGGTTCAAATAGCCTCGGCTATCACCTCATTGTCCGGTCGTGATGGTCAAGTGGATTAAGGCGTCTTGTACATACCAGTTGCGTTGCTTCTGGGAGTATGGGTTCGAGTCACTTCTGGGGTGTGAGTTTTCAGTTGCATATTGTCCAGGGGACCATTCTGGCTTGTTCGCATTTGTGTTCCTCACGTGTGCCCCTAAGAATGAGGTGATTTGGTAAAATGCTATGCCCAAGATAACTATCCGAGTGCCGGCGGTGGGGTGGTTCAAATAGCCTCGGCTATCACCTCATTGTCCGGTCGTGATGGTCAAGTTGATTAAGGCGTCTTGTACATACCAGTTGCGTTGCTTCTGGGAGTATGGGTTCGAGTCACTTCTGGGGTGTGAGTTTTCAGTTGCATATTGTCCAGGGGACCATTCTGGCTTGTTCGCATTTGTGTTCCTCACGTGTGCCCCTAAGAATGAGGTGATTTGGTAAAATGCTATGCCCAAGATAACTATCCGAGTGCCGGCGGTGGGGTGGTTCAAATAGCCTCGGCTATCACCTCATTGTTCGGTCGTGATGGTCAAGTGGATTAAGGCGTCTTGTACATACCAGTTGCGTTGCTTCTGGGAGTATGGGTTCGAGTCACTTCTGGGGTGTGAGTTTTCAGTTGCATATTGTCCAGGGGACCATTCTGGCTTGTTCGCATTTGTGTTCCTCACGTGTGCCCCTAAGAATGAGGTGATTTGGTAAAATGCTATGCCCAAGATAACTATCCGAGTGCCGGCGGTGGGGTGGTTCAAATAGCCTCGGCTATCACCTCATTGTCCGGTCGTGATGGTCAAGAGGATTAAGGCGTCTTGTACATACCAGTTGCGTTGCTTCTGGGAGTATGGGTTCGAGTCACTTCTGGGGTGTGAGTTTTCAGTTGCATATTGTCCAGGGGACCATTCTGGCTTGTTCGCATTTGTGTTCCTCACGTGTGCCCCTAAGAATGAGGTGATTTGGTAAAATGCTATGCCCAAGATAACTATCCGAGTGCCGGCAGTGGGGTGGTTCAAATAGCCTCGGCTATCACCTCATTGTCCGGTCGTGATGGTCAAGTGAATTAAGGCGTCTTGTGCATACCAGTTGCGTTGCTTCTGGGAGTATGGGTTCGAGTCACTTCTGGGGTGTGAGTTTTCAGTTGCATATTGTCCAGGGGACCATTCTGGCTTGTTCGCATTTGTGTTCCTCACGTGTGCCCCTAAGAATGAGGTGATTTGGTAAAATGCTATGCCCAAGATAACTATCCGAGTGCCGGCGGTGGGGTGGTTCAAATAGCCTCGGCTATCACCTCATTGTCCGGTCGTGATGGTCAAGTGGATTAAGGCGTCTTGTACATACCAGTTGCGTTGCTTCTGGGAGTATGGGTTCGAGTCACTTCTGGGGTGTGAGTTTTCAGTTGCATATTGTCCAGGGGACCATTCTGGCTTGTTCGCATTTGTGTTCCTCACGTGTGCCCCTAAGAATGAGGTGATTTGGTAAAATGCTATGCCCGAGATAACTATCCGAGTGCCGGCGGTGGGGTGGTTCAAATAGCCTCGGCTATCACCTCATTGTCCGGTCGTGATGGTCAAGTGGATTAAGGCGTCTTGTACATACCAGTTGCGTTGCTTCTGGGAGTATGGGTTCGAGTCACTTCTGGGGTGTGAGTTTTCAGTTGCATATTGTCCAGGGGACCATTCTGGCTTGTTCGCATTTGTGTTCCTCACGTGTGCCCCTAAGAATGAGGTGATTTGGTAAAATGCTATGCCCAAGATAACTATCCGAGTGCCGGCGGTGGGGTGGTTCAAATAGCCTCGGCTATCACCTCATTGTCCGGTCGTGATGGTCAAGTGGATTAAGGCGTCTTGTACATACCAGTTGCGTTGCTTCTGGGAGTATGGGTTCGAGTCACTTTTGGGGTGTGAGTTTTCAGTTATATATATAAATATATATATATATATATATATATATATATATATATATATATATATATATATATATATATATATATATATATATATATATTATTAAATATGATAAAAAAAGTAAGATTAATAATTCTAACACGAATTTTCTCAATGTTTCTTATATTTTTTTCACTGTTGATGGTAACTGAAAAGTCAATTCTCAAAAATTCATTTTATTTCTAATCTGACGCGACCCTTGAGCGCGTTTGTAAAACTTATTACATTTTCAAAGACTTTAGTTTACACTCCCACAACTATAACTGAACAGAGCTTAAACATCTTCGGTTTTATACGTGCATTTGGGTGAGGTGATATGTTACAACAGTTTTGGATGAGGTGAAAACAAACTTTCAACACAAGATAGAACACGAAACAATGGGTATAATATTGGATAAGTTAAAGGGAAGAATGGAAGTAAATGCAAAGGGCCTATTGGCCCATATTTCTTGATGCTTCTATATTGGTGCGGAGTCTTGAAGTGGGTAGAATATAGTTGTGCATAAATTGGCTGTTGATTGCTGGTGTTGACTTCTTAATGTGTAGTGCCTCGCAGATATCAAGCCGCCTGCTATCGCTGTACCTATCAATGATTTCTGTTTTTTTTGTTAAGACTTCTATGGTGATGGTCTGGTTGTGGGAAGAGATTATATGTTCCTTAATGGAGCCCTGTTGCTTAAGCATCGTTAATCGCCTGGAAAGAGATGTTGTTGTCTTTCCTATATACTGAGTTCTTTGAGGTTTACAGTCCCCAAGAGTGCATTGGAAGGCATAGACGACATTGGTCTCTTTCAAAGCGTTCTGCTTTGTGTCTGGAGAACCTTCTCATGAGTTGGTTGGCAGTTTTCTTGGTTTTATAGTAAATCGTCAATTGTATCTTCTGATTTTTGTCTGTAGGGTTAACGTTTCTGTTAACAATATCTTTCAGGACACTTTCCTCTGTTTTATGAGCTGTGGAAAAGAAATACCTGTAAAATAGTCTAATAGGGGTTACAGGTCTTGTGTTAATTGTCTCTTCAGAGGTTGCATGGCGTTTCACCTTCCTTCATATGATGTCTTCAACGAAACCATTGGAGAAGCCGTTGTTGACTAGGACCTGCCTTACCCTACAGAGTCCTTCATCGACTTGCTTCCATCCTGAGCTATGGCTGAGAGCACGGTCGACATAAGCATTAACAACACTCCTCTTGTACCTGTCTGGGCAGTCACTATTGGCATTGAGGCACATTCCTATGTTTGTTTCCTTAGTGTAGACTGCAGTGTGGAAACCTCCGCTTCTTTCCATGACTGTTACATCTAGAAAGGGCAGCTTCCCATCCTTCTCCATCTCGTAAGTGAAACGCATCACAGTATTCCGCTCAAATGCCTCCTTCAGCTCCTGCAGATGTCTGACATCAGGTACCTATGTAAAAATGTTGTCAACATACCTGCAGAATATGGCCGGTTTCTAGTTTATGTCGACTAAGACCTTTTGTTCGATGGTACCCATGTAGAAGTTCGCAAACAGGACACCTAGAGGAGAACCCATGGCGACCCCATCTACTTGCTTATACATGTGACCATCCGGGCTCAAGAAGGGTGCCTCTTTAGTACAAGCTTGGAGAAGTTTCCTTAGAATGTTTTCTGGTATGTCAAGAGGAGTGCAGGCCGGATCACGATACACTCTTTCCACTATCATCCTGATTGTTTCATTCACAGGTACGTTGGAAACAGGGATTCTACATCCAACGAGGCTCCTATCCCTGTGGCCCGTGTTCCCCGCAGTAAGTCAACAAATTCCTTGGGAGACTTCAGGTTGAAGGCGCAAGGGACATAAGGAGCCAGCAAGCCATTGAGTCGCTTTGCCAGTCTGTACGTAGGTATGGGTATCTAGCTGATGATTGGCTGAAGTGGGTTTCCAGGCTTGTGTGTCTTGACATTTCTATACGCGTATCCAGGTTTATATTCCCCAATAATCTTTGGCCGGTGGAGTCCGGATTTCTTGGCATTCACAGTTTCGATCAATTTGTTGACCTATTCTTTCAATTCGGCTATAGTGTTCTTCATTACCCTTTGGAGTTTAGTTTGGTCAGAGAGTATGAGGTTCATTTTCGACAGATATTCGTCTTTTTTAAGAATGACGTATATTGGTGACTTGTCACCTCTCCGGACAACTATCTCCTTGTTCTCACGAAGGCTTTTAGCTGCCGCTTTGAGCTCGGGGGACAGTATGGTGCTTCTTTAATTGCCTCGATTCTTTCCTCCTTCTGCAATAAGTTCTGCTTGTAAAGTTTCCTTGGTGGTGACCTTCTTTTGTGTCTCGAGGTCGAATATATCGTCCAACAGGATTTCCAACTACACTTTCCGGGCCATCTCACTTGGTCTGGACATAACGTGACAGTTTATTCCCAGATTTAGCAGAGGAAATATGGGTCAATAGGCCCTCTGCAGTTAATTCCATTCTTACTTTCAATTTACCCAATTAATACCCATTGTTTCGTCTTCTATCGTGTGTTGAAAGTTTTGTTCACCTCATCCAAAACTGTTGTAACATATCACCTCACCCAAATGCAGGTATATAAGATGAAATCTGTTTAAATCATAGCATAGTAAGAACTCTGTTTAGTGTTTGCAGGTTATAGTTGTTTGTGTGTAAACTAAAAGTCTTTGAAAATGTAATAAGTTATTACGAAACGTGTTCAAGTGTCGCGCCAGACTAGAAATAAAAATGATTTTTGGAGAACAGATTTTTCTATTACCATCAACGTTTTTAAGAAACACAAGAAATATTGAGAAAATTCGTGTTAGAATTATTAATCTTACTTTTTCGGTTATATTTAATAATATATGTCTACAGGAAAGACTGCCACCAAAATATACTAATATAAATATATATATATATATATATATATATATATATATATATATATATATATATATATATATAACTGAAAACTCACACCCCAGAAGTGACTCGAACCCATACTCCCAGGAGCCACGCAACTGGTATGTACAAGACGCCTTAATCCACTTGACCATCACGACCGGACATAATGAGGTGATAGCCGAGGCTATTTGAACCACCCCACCGCCGGCACTCGGATAGTAATCTTGGGCATAGCATTTTACCAAATCACCTCATTCTTTGGGGCACACGTGAGGAACACAAATGCGAACAAGCCTGAATGGTCCCCAGGACAATATGCAACTGAAAACTCACACCCCAGAAGTGACTCGAACCCATACTCCCAGGAGCCATGCAACTGGTATGTACAAGACGCCTTAATCCACTTGACCATCACGACCGGACATAATGAGGTGATAGCCGAGGCTATTTGAACCACCCCACCGCCGGCACTCGGATAGTAATCTTGGGCATAGCATTTTACCAAATCACCTCATTCGTTGGGGCACACGTGAGGAACACAAATGCGAACAAGCCTGAATGGTCCCCAGGACAATATGCAACTGAAAACTCACACCCCAGAAGTGACTTGAACCCATACTCCCAGGAGCCACGCAACTGGTATGTACAAGACGCCTTAATCCACTTGACCATCACGACCGGACATAATGAGGTGATAGCCGAGGCTATTTGAACCACCCCACCGCCGGCACTCGGATAGTAATCTTGGGCATAGCATTTTACCAAATCACCTCATTCTTTGGGGCACACGTGAGGAACACAAATGCGAACAAGCCTGAATGGTCCCCAGGACAATATGCAACTGAAAACTCAAACCCCAGAAGTGACTCGAACCCATACTCCCAGGAGCCACGCAACTGGTATGTACAAGACGCCTTAATCCACTTGACCATCACGACCGGACATAATGAGGTGATAGCCGAGGCTATTTGAACCACCCCACCGCCGGCACTCGGATAGTAATCTTGGGCATAGCATTTTACCAAATCACCTCATTCTTTGGGGCACACGTGAGGAACACAAATGCGAACAAGCCTGAATGTTCCCCAGGACAATATGCAACTGAAAACTCACACCCCAGAAGTGACTCGAACCCATACTTCCAGGAGCCACGCAACTGGTATGTACAAGACGCCTTAATCCACTTGACCATCACGACCGGACATAATGAGGTGATAGCCGAGGCTATTTGAACCACCCCACCGCCGGCACTCGGATAGTAATCTTGGGCATAGCATTTTACCAAATCACCTCATTCTTTGGGGCACACGTGAGGAACAGAAATGCGAACAAGCCTGAATGGTCCCCAGGACAATATGCAACTGAAAACTCACACCCCAGAAGTGACTCGAACCCATACTCCCAGGAGCCACGCAACTGGTATGTACAAGACGCCTTAATCCACTTGACCATCACGACCGGACACAATGAGGTGATAGCCGAGGCTATTTGAACCACCCCACCGCCGGCACTCGGATAGTAATCTTGGGCATAGCATTTTACCAAATCACCTCATTCCTTGGGGCACACGTGAGGAACACAAATGCGAACAAGCCTGAATGGTCCCCAGGACAATATGCAACTGAAAACTCACACCCCAGAAGTGACTCGAGCCCATACTCCCAGGAGCCACGCAACTGGTATGTACAAGACGCCTTAATCCACTTGACCATCACGACCGGACATAATGAGGTGATAGCCGAGGCTATTTGAACCACCCCACCGCCGGCACTCGGATAACAATCTTGGGCATAGCATTTTACCAAATCACCTCATTCTTTGGGGCACACGTGAGGAACACAAATGCGAACAAGCCTGAATGGTCCCCAGGACAATATGCAACTGAAAACTCACACCCCAGAAGTGACTCGAACCCATACTCCCAGGAGCCACGCAACTGATATGTACAAGACGCCTTAATCCACTTGACCATCTCGACCGGACATAATGAGGTGATAGCCGAGGCTATTTGAACCACCCCACCGCCGGCACTCGGATAGTAATCTTGGGCATAGCATTTTACCAAATCACCTCATTCTTTGGGGCACACGTGAGGAACACAAATGCGAACAAGCCTGAATGGTCCCCAGGACAATATGCAACTGAAAACTCAAACCCCAGAAGTGACTCGAACCCATACTCCCAGGATCCACGCAACTGGTATGTACAAGACGCCTTAATCCACTTGACCATCACGACCGGACATAATGAGGTGATAGCCGAGGCTATTTGAACCACCCCACCGCCGGCACTTGGATAGTAATCTTGGGCATAGCATTTTACCAAATCACCTCATTCTTTGGGGCACACGTGAGGAACACAAATGCGAACAAGCCTGAATGTTCCCCAGGACAATATGCAACTGAAAACTCACACCCCAGAAGTGACTCGAACCCATACTTCCAGGAGCCACGCAACTGGTATGTACAAGACGCCTTAATCCACTTGACCATCACGACCGGACATAATGAGGTGATAGCCGAGGCTATTTGAACCACCCCACCGCCGGCACTCGGATAGTAATCTTGGGCATAGCATTTTACCAAATCACCTCATTCTTTGGGGCACACGTGAGGAACAGAAATGCGAACAAGCCTGAATGGTCCCCAGGACAATATGCAACTGAAAACTCACACCCCAGAAGTGACTCGAACCCATACTCCCAGGAGCCACGCAACTGGTATGTACAAGACGCCTTAATCCACTTGACCATCACGACCGGACACAATGAGGTGATAGCCGAGGCTATTTGAACCACCCCACCGCCGGCACTCGGATAGTAATCTTGGGCATAGCATTTTACCAAATCACCTCATTCTTTGGGGCACACGTGAGGAACACAAATGCGAACAAGCCTGAACGGTCCCCAGGATAATATGCAACTTAAAACTCACACCCCAGAAGTGACTCGAACCCATACTCAAAGTAGTCACGCAACTGGTATGTACAAGACGCCTTAATCCACTTGACCATCACGACCGGACATAATGAGGTGATAGCCGAGGCTATTTGAACCACCCCACCGCCGGCACTCGGATAGTAATCTTGGGTATAGCATTTTACCAAATCACCTCATTCTTTGGGGCACATGTGAGGAACACAAATGCGAACAAGCCTGAATGGTCCCCAGGACAATATGCAACTGAAAACTCAAACCCCAGAAGTGACTCGAGCCCATACTCCCAGGAGCCACGCAACTGGTATGTACAAGACGCCTTAATCCACTTGACCATCACGACCGGACATAATGAGGTGATAGCCGAGGCTATTTGAACCACCCCACCGCCGGCACTCGGATAACAATCTTGGGCATAGCATTTTACCAAATCACCTCATTCTTTGGGGCACACGTGAGGAACACAAATGCGAACAAGCCTGAATGGTCCCCAGGACAATATGCAACTGAAAACTCACACCCCAGAAGTGACTCGAACCCATACTCCCAGGAGCCACGCAACTGATATGTACAAGACGCCTTAATCCACTTGACCATCTCGACCGGACATAATGAGGTGATAGCCGAGGCTATTTGAACCACCCCACCGCCGGCACTCGGATAGTAATCTTGGGCATAGCATTTTACCAAATCACCTCATTCTTTGGGGCACACGTGAGGAACACAAATGCGAACAAGCCTGAATGGTCCCCAGGACAATATGCAACTGAAAACTCACACCCCAGAAGTAACTCGAACCCATACTCCCATGAGCCACGCAACTGGTATGTACAAGACGCCTTAATCCACTTGACCATCACGACCGGACATAATGAGGTGATAGCCGAGGCTATTTGAACCACCCCACCGCCGGCACTCGGATAGTAATCTTGGGCATAGCATTTTACCAAATCACCTCATTCTTTGGGGCACACGTGAGGAACACAAAAGCGAACAAGCCTGAATGGTCCCCAGGACAATATGCAACTGAAAACTCACACCCCAGAAGTGACTCGAACCCATACTCCCAGGAGCCACGCAACTGGTATGTACAAGACGCCTTAATCCACTTGACCATCACGACCGGACATAATGAGGTGATAGCCGAGGCGATTTGAACCACCCCACCGCCGGCACTCGGATAGTAATCTTGGGCATAACATTTTACCAAATCACCTCATTCTTTGGGGCACACGTGAGGAACACAAATGCGAACAAGCCTGAATGGTCCCCAGGACAATATGCAACTGAAAACTCACACCCCAGAAGTGACTCGAACCCAAACTCCCAGGAGCCACGCAACTTGTATGTACATGACGCCTTAATCCACTTGACCATCACGACCGGACATAATGAGGTGATAGCCGAGGCTATTTGAACCACCCCACCGCCGGCACTCGGATAGTAATCTTGGGCATAGCATTTTACCAAATCACCTCATTCTTTGGGGCACACGTGAGGAACACAAATGCGAACAAGCCTGAATGGTCCCCAGGACAATATGCAACTGAAAACTCACACCCCAGAAGTGACTCGAACCCATACTCCCAGGAGCCACACAACTGGTATGTACAAGACGCCTTAATCCACTTGACCATCACGACCGGACATAATGAGGTGATAGCCGAGGCTATTTGAACCACCCCACCGCCGGCACTCGGATAGTAATCTTGGGCATAGCATTTTACCAAATCACCTCATTCTTTGGGACACACGTGAGGAACACAAATGCGAACAAGCCTGAATGGTCCCCAGGACAATATGCAACTGAAAACTCACACCCCAGAAGTGACTCGAACCCATACTCCCAGGAGTCACGCAACTGGTATGTACAAGACGCCTTAATCCACTTGACCATCACGACCGGACATAATTTGGTGATAGCCGAGGCTATTTGAACCTCCCCACCGCCGGCACTCGGATAGTAATCTTGGGCGTAGCATTTTACCAAATCACCTCATTCTTTGGGGCACACGTGAGGAACACAAATGCGAACAAGCCTGAATGTTCCCCAGGACAATATGCAACTGAAAACTCACACCCCAGAAGTGACTCGAACCCATACTCCCAGGAGCCACGCAACTGGTATGTACAAGACGCCTTAATCCACTTGACCATCACGACCGGACACAATGAGGTGATAGCCGAGGCTATTTGAACCACCCCACCGCCGGCACTCGGATAGTAATCTTGGGCATAGCATTTTACCAAATCACCTCATTCTTTGGGGCACACGTGAGGAACACAAATGCGAACAAGCCTGAATGGTCCCCAGGACAATATGCAACTGAAAACTCACACCCCAGAAGTGACTCGAACCCATACTCCCAGGAGCCACGCAACTGGTATGTACAAGACGCCTTAATCCACTTGACCATCACGACCGGACATAATGAGGTGATAGCCGAGGCTATTTGAACCACCCCACCGCCGGCACTCGGATAGTAATCTTGGGCATATCATTTTACCAAATCACCTCATTCTTTGGGGCACACGTGAGGAACACAAATGCGAACAAGCCTGAATGGTCCCCAGGACAATATGCAACTGAAAACTCACACCCCAGAAGTGACTCGAACCCATACTCCCAGGAACCACGCAACTGGTATGTACAAGACGCCTTAATCCACTTGACCATCACGACCGGACATAATGAGGTGATAGCCGAGGCTATTTGAACCACCCCACCGCCGGCACTCGGATAGTAATCTTGGGCATAGCATTTTACCAAATCACCTCATTCTTTGGGGCACACGTGAGGAACACAAATGCAAACAAGCCTGAATGGTCCCCAGGACAATATGCAACTGAAAACTCACACCCCAGAAGTGACTCGAACCCATACTCCCAGGAGCCACGCAACTGGTATGTACAAGACGCCTTAATCCACTTGACCATCACGACCGGACATAATGAGGTGATAGCCGAGGCTATTTGAACCACCCCACCGCCGGCACTCGGATAGTTATCTTGGGCATAGCATTTTACCAAATCACCTCATTCTTTGGGGCACACGTGAGGAACACAAATGCGAACAAGCCTGAATGGTCCCCAGGACAATATGCAACTGAAAACTCACACCCCAGAAGTGACTCGAACCTATACTCCCAGGAGCCACGCAACTGGTATGTACAAGACGCCTTAATCCACTTGACCATCACGACCGGACATAATGAGGTGATAGCCGAGGCTATTTGAACTACCCCACCGCCGGCACTCGGATAGTAATCTTGGGCATAGCATTTTACCAAATCACCTCATTCTTTGGGGCACACGTGAGGAACACAAATGCGAACAAGCCTGAATGGTCCCCAGGACAATATGCAACTGAAAACTCACACCCCAGAAGTGACTCGAACCCATACTCCCAGGAGCCACGCAACTGGTATGTACAAGACGCCTTAATCCACTTGACCATCACGACCGGACATAATGAGGTGATAGCCGAGGCTATTTGAACCACCCCACCGCCGGCACTCGGATAGTAATCTTGGGCATAGCATTTTACCAAATAACCTCATTCTTTGGGGCACACGTGAGGAACAGAAATGCGAACAAGCCTGAATGGTCCCCAGGACAATATGCAACTGAAAACTCACACCCCAGAAGTGACTCGAACCCATACTCCCAGGAGCCACGCAACTGGTATGTACAAGATGCCTTATTCCACTTGACCATCACGACCGGACATAATGAGGTGATAGCCGAGGCTATTTGAACCACCCCACCGCCGGCACTCGGATAGTAATCTTGGGCATAGCATTTTACCAAATCACCTCATTCTTTGGGGCACACGTGAGGAACACAAATGCGAACAAGCCTGAATGGTCCCCAGGACAATATGCAACTGAAAACTCACACCCAAGAAGTGACTCGAACCCATACTCCCAGTAGTCACGCAACTGGTATGTACAAGACGCCTTAATCCACTTGACCATCACGACCGGACATAATGAGGTGATAGCCGAGGCTATTTGAACCACCCCACCGCCGGCACTCGGATAGTAATCTTGGGTATAGCATTTTACCAAATCACCTCATTCTTTGGGGCACTCGTGAGGAACACAAATGCGAACAAGCCTGAATGGTCCCCAGGACAATATGCAACTGAAAACTCACACCCCAGAAGTGACTCGAACCCATACTCCCAGGAGCCACGCAACTGGTATGTACAAGACGCCTTAATCCACTTGACCATCACGACCGGACATAATGAGGTGATAGCCGAGGCTATTTGAACCACCCCACCGCCGGCACTCGGATAGTAATCTTGGGCATAGCATTTTACCAAATAACCTTATTCTTTGGGGCACACGTGAGGAACAGAAATGCGAACAAGCCTGAATGGTCCCCAGGACAATATGCAACTGAAAACTCACACCCCAGAAGTGACTCGAACCCATACTCCCAGGAGCCACGCAACTGGTATGTACAAGATGCCTTATTCCACTTGACCATCACGACCGGACATAATGAGGTGATAGCCGAGGCTATTTGAACCACCCCACCGCCGGCACTCGGATAGTAATCTTGGGCATAGCATTTTACCAAATCACCTCATTCTTTGGGGCACACGTGAGGAACACAAATGCGAACAAGCCTGAATGGTCCCCTGGACAATATGCAACTGAAAACTCACACCCAAGAAGTGACTCGAACCCATACTCCCAGTAGTCACGCAACTGGTATGTACAAGACGCCTTAATCCACTTGACCATCACGACCGGACATAATGAGGTGATAGCCGAGGCTATTTGAACCACCCCACCGCCGGCACTCGGATAGTAATCTTGGGTATAGCATTTTACCAAATCACCTCATTCTTTGGGGCACACGTGAGGAACACAAATGCGAACAAGCCTGAATGGTCCCCAGGACAATATGCAACTGAAAACTCACACCCCAGAAGTGACTCGAACCCATACTCCCAGGAGCCACGCAACTGGTATGTACAAGACGCCTTAATCCACTTGACCATCACGACCAGACATAATGAGGTGATAGCCGAGGCTATTTGAACCACCCCACTGCCGGCACTCGGATAATAATCTTGGGCATAGCATTTTACCAAATCACCTCATTCTTTGGGGCACACGTGAGGAACACAAATGCGAACAAGCCTGAATGGTCCCCAGGACAATATGCAACTGAAAACTCACACCCCAGAAGTGACTCGAACCCATACTCCCAGGAGCCACGCAACTGGTATGTACAAGACGCCTTAATCCACTTGACCATCTCGACCAGACATAATGAGGTGATAGCCGAGGCTATTTGAACCACCCCACCGCCGGCACTCGGATAGTAATCTTGGGCATAACATTTTACCAAATCACCTCATTCATTGGGGCACACGTGAGGAACACAAATGCGAACAAGCCTGAATGGTCCCCAGGACAATATGCAACTGAAAACTCACACCCCAGAAGTAACTCGAACCTATACTCCCAGGAGCCACGCAACTGGTATGTACAAGACGCCTTAATCCACTTGACCATCACGACCGGACATAATGAGGTGATAGCCGAGGCTATTTGAACCACCCCACCGCCGGCACTCGGATAGTAATCTTGGGCATAGCATTTTACCAAATCACCTCATTCTTTGGGGCACACGTGAGGAACACAAATGCGAACAAGCCTGAATGTTCCCAGGACAATATGCAACTGAATACTCACACCCCAGAAGTGACTCGAACCCATACTCCCAGGAGCCACGCAACTGGTATGTACAAGACGCCTTAATCCACTTGACCATCACGACCGGACATAATGAGGTGATAGCCGAGGCTATTTGAACCACCCCACCGCCGGCACTCGGATAGTAATCTTGGGCATAGCATTTTACCAAATCACCTCATTCTTTGGGGCACACGTGAGGAACACAAATGCGAACAAGCCTGAATGGTCCCCAGGACAATATGCAACTGAAAACTCACACCCCAGAAGTGACTCGAACCCATACTCCCAGGAGCCACGCAACTGGTATGTACAAGACGCCTTAATCCACTTGACCATCACGACCGGACATAATGAGGTGATAGCCGAGGCTATTTGAACCACCCCACCGCCGGCACTCGGATAGTAATCTTGGGCATATCATTTTACCAAATCACCTCATTCTTTGGGGCACACGTGAGGAACACAAATGCGAACAAGCCTGAATGGTCCCCAGGACAATATGCAACTGAAAACTCACAGCCCAGAAGTGACTAGAACCCATACTCCCAGGAACCACGCAACTGGTATGTACAAGACGCCTTAATCCACTTGACCATCACGACCGGACATAATGAGGTGATAGCCGAGGCTATTTGAACCACCCCACCGCCGGCACTCGGATACTAATCTTGGGCATAGCATTTTACCAAATCACCTCATTCTTTGGGGCACACGTGAGGAACACAAATGCAAACAAGCCTGAATGGTCCCCAGGACAATATGCAACTGAAAACTCACACCCCAGAAGTGACTCGAACCCATACTCCCAGGAGCCACGCAACTGGTATGTACAAGACGCCTTAATCCACTTGACCATCACGACCGGACATAATGAGGTGATAGCCGAGGCTATTTGAACCACCCCACCGCCGGCACTCGGATAGTTATCTTGGGCATAGCATTTTACCAAATCACCTCATTCTTTGGGGCACAAGTGAGGAACACAAATGCGAACAAGCCTGAATGGTCCCCAGGACAATATGCAACTGAAAACTCACACCCCAGAAGTGACTCGAACCCATACTCCCAGGAGCCACGCAACTGGTATGTACAAGACGCCTTAATCCACTTGACCATCACGACCGGACATAATGAGGTGATAGCCCAGGCTATTTGAACTACCCCACCGCCGGCACTCGGATAGTAATCTTGGGCATAGCATTTTACCAAATCACCTCATTCTTTGGGGCACACGTGAGGAACACAAATGCGAACAAGCCTGAATGGTCCCCAGGACAATATGCAACTGAAAACTCACACCAAAGAAGTGACTCGAACCCATACTCCCAGGAGCCACGCAACTGGTATGTACAAGACGCCTTAATCCACTTGACCATCACGACCGGACATAATGAGGTGATAGCCGAGGCTATTTGAACCACCCCACCGCCGGCACTCGGATAGTAATCTTGGGCATATCATTTTACCAAATCACCTCATTCTTTGGGGCATACGTGAGGAACACAAATGCGAACAAGCCTGAATGGTCCCCAGGACAATATGCAACTGAAAACTCACAGCCCAGAAGTGACTCGAACCCATACTCCCAGGAACCACGCAACTGGTATGTACAAGACGCCTTAATCCACTTGACCATCACGACCGGACATAATGAGGTGATAGCTGAGGCTATTTGAACCACCCCACCGCCGGCACTCGGATACTAATCTTGGGCATAGCATTTTACCAAATCACCTCATTCTTTGGGGCACACGTGAGGAACACAAATGCAAACAAGCCTGAATGGTCCCAAGGACAATATGCAACTGAAAACTCACACCCCAGAAGTGACTCGAACCCATACTCCCAGGAGCCACGCAACTGGTATGTACAAGACGCCTTAATCCACTTGACCATCACGACCGGACATAATGAGGTGATAGCCGAGGCTATTTGAACCACCCCACCGCCGGCACTCGGATAGTTATTTTGGGCATAGCATTTTACCAAATCACCTCATTCTTTGGGGCACACGTGAGGAACACAAATGCGAACAAGCCTGAATGGTCCCCAGGACAATATGCAACTGAAAACTCACACCCCAGAAGTGACTCGAACCCATACTCCCAGGAGCCACGCAACTGGTATGTACAAGACGCCTTAATGCACTTGACCATCACGACCGGACATAATGAGGTGATAGCCGAGGCTATTTGAACTATCCCACCGCCGGCACTCGAATAGTAATCTTGGGCATAGCATTTTACCAAAACACCTCATTCTTTGGGGCACACGTGAGGAACACAAATGCGAACAAGCCTGAATGGTCCCCAGGACAATATGCAACTGAAAACTCACACCAAAGAAGTGACTCGAACCCATACTCCCAGGAGCCACGCAACTGGTATGTACAAGACGCCTTAATCCACTTGACCATCACGACCGGACATAATGAGGTGATAGCCGAGGCTATTTGAACCACCCCACCGCCGGCACTCGGATAGTAATCTTGGGCATAGCATTTTACCAAATAACCTCATTCTTTGGGGCACACGTGAGGAACACAAATGCGAAAAAGCCTGAATGGTCCCCAGGACAATATGCAACTGAAAACTCACACCCCAGAAGTGAGTCGAACAAATACTCCCAGGAGCCACGCAACTGGTATGTACAAGACTTCTTAATCCACTTGACCATCACGACCGGACATAATGACGTGATAGCCGAGGCTATTTGAACCACCCCACCGCCGGCACTCGGATAGTAATCTTGGGCATAGCATTTTACCAAATCACCTCATTCTTTGGGGCACACGTGAGGAACACGAATGCGAACAAGCCTGAATGGTCCCCAGGACAATATGCAACTGAAAACTCACACCCCAGAAGTGACTCGAACCCATACTCCCAGGAGCCACGCAACTGGTATGTACAAGACGCCTTAATCCACTTGACCATCGCGACCGGACATAAAGAGGTGATAGCCGAGGCTATTTGAACCACCCCACCGCCGGCACTCGGATAGTAATCTTGGGCATAACATTTTACCAAATCACCTCATTCTTTGGGGCACACGTGAGGAACACAAATGCGAACAAGCCTGAATGGTCCCCAGGACAATATGCAACTGAAAACTCACACCCCAGAAGTGACTCGAACCCATACTCCCAGGAGCCACGCAACTGGTATGTACAAGACGCCTTAATCCACTAATTAATTATGTCCGGTCATGATGGTCAAGTGGATTAAGGCGTCTTGTACATACCAGTTGCGTAGCTCCTGGGAGTATGGGTTCGAGTCACTTCTGGGGTGTGAGTTTTCAGTTGCATATTGTCCTGGGGAGCATTCAGGCTTCTTCGCATTTGTGTTCCTCACGTGTGCCCCAAAGAATGAGGTGATTTGGTAAAATGCTATGCCCAAGATTACTATCCGAGTGCCGGCGGTGGGGTGGATCAAATAGCCTCGGCTATCACCTCATTATGTCCGGTCGTGATGGTCAAGTGGATTAAGGCGTCTTGTACATACCAGTTGCGTGGCTCCTGGGAGTATGGGTTCGAGTCACTTCTGGGGTATGAGTTTTCAGTTGCATATTGTCCTGGGGACCATTCAGGCTTGTTCGCAATTTGAGTTCCTCACGTGTGCCCCAAAGAATGAGGAGATTTTTTAAAATGCTATGCCCAACATTACTATCCGAGTGCCGGCGGTGGGGTGGTTCAAATAGCCTCGGCTATCACCTCATTATGTCCGGTCGTGATGGTCAAGTGGATTAAGGCGTCTTGTACATACCAGTTGCGTGGCTTCTGGGAGTATGGGTTCGAGTCACTTCTGGGGTGTGAGTTTTCAGTTGCATATTGTCCTGGGAACCATTCAGGCTTGTTCGCATTTGTGTTCCTCACGTGTGCCCCAAAGAATGAGGTGATTTGGTAAAATGCTATGCCCAAGATTACTATACGAGTGCCGGCGGTGGGGTGGTTCAAATAGCCTCGGCTATCACCTCATTATGTCCGGTCGTGATGGTCAAGTGGATTAAGGCGTCTTGTACATACCAGTTGCGTGGCTCCTGGGAGTATGGTTTCGAGTCACTTCTGGGGTGTGAGTTTTCAGTTGCATATTGTCCTGGGGACCATTCAGGCTTGTTCCCATTTGTGTTCCTCACGTGTGCCCCAAAGAATGAGGTGATTTGGTAAAATGCTATGCCCAAGATTACTATCCGAGTGCCGGCGGTGGGGTGGTTCAAATAGCCTCGGCTATCACCTCATTATGTCCGGTCGTGATGGTCAAGTGGATTAAGGCGTCTTGTACATACCAGTTGCGTGGCTCCTTGGAGTATGGGTTCGAGTCACTTCTGGGGTGTGAGTTTTCAGTTGCATATTGTCCTGGGGACCATTCAGGCTTGTTCGCATTTGTGTTCCTCACGTGTGCCCCAAAGAATGAGGTGATTTGGTAAAATGCTATGCCCAAGATTACTATCCGAGTGCCGGCGGTGGGGTGGTTCAAATATCCTCGGCTATCACCTCATTATGTCCGGTCGTGATGGTCAAGTGGATTAAGGCGTCTTGTACATACCAGTTGCGTGGCTCCTGGGAGTATGGGTTCGAGTCACTTCTGGGGTGTGAGTTTTCAGTTGCATATTGTCCTGGGGACCATTCAGGCTTGTTCGCATTTGTGTTCCTCACGTGTGCCCCAAAGAATGAGGTGATTTGGTAAAATGCTATGCCCAAGATTACTATCCGAGTGCCGGCGGTGGGGTGGTTCAAATAGCCTCGGCTATCACCTCATTATGTCCGGTCGTGATGGTCAAGTGGATTAAGGCGTCTTGTACATACCAGTTGCGTGGCTCCTGGGAGTATGGGTACGAGTCACTACTGGGGTGTGAGTTTTCAGGAGCATATTGTCCTGGGGACCATTCAGGCTTGTTCGCATTTGTGTTCCTCACGTGTGCCCCAAAGAATGAGGTGATTTGGTAAAATGCTATGCCCAAGATTACTATCCGAGTGCCGGCGGTGGGGTGGTTCAAATAGCCTCGGCTATCACCTCATTATGACTGGTCGTGATGGTCAAGTGGATTAAGGCGTCTTGTACATACCAGTTGCGTGGCTCCTGGGAGTATGGGTTTGAGTCACTTCTGGGGTGTGAGTTTTCAGTTGCATATTGTCCTGGGGACCATTCAGGCTTGTTCGCATTTGTGTTCCTCACGTGTGACCCAAAGAATGAGGTGATTTGGTAAAATGCTATGCCCAAGATTACTATCCGAGTGCCGGCGGTGGGGTGGTTCAAATAGCCTCGGCTATAACCTCATTATGTCCGGTCGTGATGGTCAAGTGGATTAAGGCGTCTTGTACATACCAGTTGCGTGGCTCCTGGGAGTATGGGTTCGAGTCACTTCTGGGGTGTGAGTTTTCAGTTGCATATTGTCCTGGGGACCATTCAGGCTTGTTCGCATTTGTGTTCCTCACGTGTGCCCCAAAGAATGAGGTGATTTGGTAAAATGCTATGCCCAACATTACTATCCGAGTGCCGGCGGTGGGGTGGTTCAAATAGCCTCGGCTATCACCTCATTATGTCCGGTCGTGATGGTCAAGTGGATTAAGGCGTCTTGTACATACCAGTTGCGTGGCTCCTGGGAGTATGGGTTCGAGTCACTTCTGGGGTGTGAGTTTTCAGTTGCATATTGTCCTGGGGACCATTCAGGCTTGTTCGCATTTGTGTTCCTCACGTGTGCCCCAAAGAATGAGGTGATTTGGTAAAATGCTATGCCCAAGATTACAATCCGAGTGTCGGCGGTGGGGTGGTTCAAATAGCCTCGGCTATCACCTCATCATGTCCGGTCGTGATGGTCAAGTGGATTAAGGCGTCTTGTACATACCAGTTGCGTGGCTCCTGGGAGTATGGGTTCGAGTCACTTCTGGGGTGTGAGTTTTCAGTTGCATATTGTCCTGGGGACCATTCAGGCTTGTTCGCATTTGTGTTCCTCACGTGTGCCCCAAAGAATGAGGTGATTTGGTAAAATGCTATGCCCAAGATTACTATCCGAGTGCCGGCGGTGGGGTGGTTCAAATAGCCTCGGCTATCACCTCATTATGTCAGGTCGTGATGGTCAAGTGGATTAAGGCGTCTTGTACATACCAGTTGCATGGCTCCTGGGAGTATGGGTTCGAGTCACTTCTGGGGTGTGAGTTTTCAGTTGCATATTGTCCTGGGGACCATTCAGGCTTGTTCGCATTTGTGTTCCTCACATGTGCCCCAAAGAATGAGGTGATTTGGTAAAATGCTATGCCCAAGATTACTATCCGAGTGCCGGCGGTGGGGTGGTTCAAATAGCCTCGGCTATCACCTCATTATGTCCGGTCGTGATGGTCAAGTGGATTAAGGCGTCTTGTACATACCAGTTGCGTGGCTCCTGGGAGTATGGGTTCGAGTCACTTCTGGGGTGTGAGTTTTCAGTTGCATATTGTCCTGGGGACCATTCAGGCTTGTTCGCATTTGTGTTCCTCACGTGTGCCCCAAAGAATGAGGTGATTTGGTAAAATGCTATGCCCAAGATTACTATCCGAGTGCCGGCGGTGGGGTGGTTCAAATAGCCTCGGCTATCACCTCATTATGACTGGTCGTGATGGTCAAGTGGATTAAGGCGTCTTGTACATACCAGTTGCGTGGCTCCTGGGAGTATGGGTTCGAGTCACTTCTGGGGTGTGAGTTTTCAGTTGCATATTGTCCTGGGGACCATTCAGGCTTGTTCGCATTTGTGTTCCTCACGTGTGCCCCATAGAATGAGGTGATTTGGTAAAATGCTATGCCCAAGATTACTATCCGAGTGCCGGCGGTGGGGTGGTTCAATTAGCCTCGGCTATCACCTCATTATGTCCGGTCGTGATGGTCAAGTGGATTAAGGCGTCTTGTACATACCAATTGCGTGGCTCCTGGGAGTATGGGTTCGAGTCACTTCTGGGGTGTGAGTTTTCAGTTGCATATTGTCCTGGGGACCATTCAGGCTTGTTCGCATTTGTGTTCCTCACGTGTGCCCCAAAGAATGAGGTGATTTGGTAAAATGCTATGCCCAAGATTACTATCCGAGTGCCGGCGGTGGGGTGGTTCAAATAGCCTCGGCTATCACCTCATTATGTCCGGTCGTGATGGTCAAGTGGATTAAGGCGTCTTGTACATACCAGTTGCGTGGCTCCTGGGAGTATGAGTTCGAGTCACTTCTGGGGTGTGAGTTTTCAGTTGCATATTGTCCTGGGGACCATTCAGGGTTGTTGCATATATATATATATATATATATATATATATATATATATATATATATATATACATATATGTATATATATATATATATATATATATATATATATATATATATATATATATATATATATATATATATATATATATATATATATATATATATATATATATATATATATATATATATATATATATATATATATATTTTGGTAGCAGTCTTTCCTGTAGACATATATTATTAAATATGACCGAAAAAGTAAGATTAATAATTCTAACACGAATTTTCTCAATCTTTCGTACATATCGCTTCACTGTTGGAGGTAAATCAAAAATCAATTCTCCAAAATTCATTTTTATTTCTAGTCTGACGCGACACGAGCGCGTTTCGTAAAACTTATTACATTTTCAAAGACTTTAGTTCACAAATACACAATTGAATAGAACTTACGCTTCTCCGATTTTATATCTACATTTGAGTGAGGTGGAAGGGGTGATGTGGCATTAACACAAGACAGGACAAGATGTGGTATTAATAGGGTATTAATTTCATCAACACAAGACAGAACAAGAGTATTAATAGGGTATTAATTTCATCAACACAAGACAGAACACGAAATAATGGATATTGAATAGAAGTGTTTGTAGAAATCCTATTTGTCCATATTTCTTGATGCTTCTATATTGGAGCGGAGTCTTGAGGTCGGTAGGATATAGTTGTGCAATAATTGGCTGTTGATAGCTGGTGTTGACTTCTTGATGTGTAGTGCCTCGCAAACGTCAAGCCGCCTGCTATCGCTGTATCTATCGATGATTTCTGTGTTGTTTACTAGGATTTCTCTGGCGATGGTTTGGTTGTGGGAAGAGATTATATGTTCCTTAATGGAGCCCTGTTGCTTATGCATCGTTAAACGCCTAGAAAGAGATGTTGTTGTCTTGCCTATATGCTGGGTTTTTTGGAGCTTACAGTCCCCAAGAGGGCATTTGAAGGCATAGACGACGTTAGTCTCTTTTACAGCGTTCTGTTTTGTGTCTGGAGAGTTTCTCATGAGTAGGCTGGCCGTTTTTCTGGTTTTATAGTAAATCGTCAGTTGTATCCTCTGATTTTTGTCTGTAGGGATAACGTTTCTATTAACAATATCTTTCAGGACCCTTTCCTCCGTTTTATGAGCTGTGGAAAGGAAGTTCCTGTAAAATAGTCTAATAGGGGGTATAGGTGTTGTGTTAGTTGTCTCTTTGATTGCCAGCTATCAACAGCCAATTATTGCACAACTATATTTTACCCACCTCAAGACTCCGCTCCAATATAGAAGCATCAAGAAATATGGACCAATAGGCTTTCTACAAACACTTCTATTCAATATCCATT
Organism: Procambarus clarkii; assembly: GCF_040958095.1. Lineage (NCBI taxonomy): Eukaryota > Metazoa > Arthropoda > Malacostraca > Decapoda > Cambaridae > Procambarus > Procambarus clarkii. The sequence goes on from NW_027189129.1 coordinate 5,960,925, forward strand.
GTTTCGTGTTCTGTCTTGTGTTGATGAAATTAATACCCTATTAATACTCTTGTTCTGTCTTGTGTTGATGAAATTAATACCCTATTAATACCACATCTTGTTCTGTCTTGTGTTAATGCCACATCACCCCTTCCACCTCACTGAAATGTAGATATAAAATCGGAGATGCGTAAGTTCTATTCAGTTGTGTATTTGTGAACTAAAGTCTTTGAAAATGTAATAAGTTTTACGAAACGCGCACGTGTCGCGTCAGACTAGAAATAAAAATGAATTTTGGAGAATTGATTTTTGATTTACCTCCAACAGTGAAGCGAAATGTACGAATGATTGAGAAAATTTGTGTTAGAATTATTAATCTTACTTTTTCGGTCATATTTAATAATATATATATATATATATATATATATTTATATATATATATATATATATATATATATATATATATATATATATATATATATTTATATATATATATATATATATATATATATATATATATATATATATATATATCTATATATATATATATATATATATCTATATATATATATATATATATATATATATATATATATATATATATATATATATATATATATATATATATATATATATATATATATATATATATATATATATATATATATATATATATATATATATATATATATATATATATATATATGTGCGAGCAAGCCTGAATGGTCCCTAGGACTATATGCGACTGAAAACTCACACCCCAGAAGTGACTCGAACCCATACTCCCAGGAGCAACGCAACTGGTAACTACAGGATGCCTTAATCCGCTTGACCATCACCAATATATATATATATATATATATATATATATATATATATATATATATATATATATATATATATATATATATATATATATATGTATATATATATATATATATATATATATATATATATATATATATTTATATATATATATGTATTTATATATATATATATATATATATATATATATATATATATATATATATATATATATATATATATATATATATATATATATATATATATATATATATATATATACATATATATATAACTCTAGATGCAACTAAAGCAGTTGGACCAGACAAAGTATCACCGTGGATACTAAAAGAAGCAGCGCAGGCGCTCAGCGTGCCTCTGGCAATGATCTTTAATGAGTCACTTATGTCGGGAGAATTGCCCAGTTGCTGGAAGAAGGCAAACGTTGTGCCAATCTTCAAGAAAGTTGATAGGGAGGAGGCACTTAACTATAGACCTGTATCACTGACAAGCATCCCCTGTAAAATACTGGAAAGAATAATTAGGCTATGACTGGTTGCACACCTGGAGACCATTAGGTGTGTGAACAAATATCAACATGGGTTCTGGACTGGGAAATCGTGCCTAACAAACCTTCTGGAATTCTATGATAAAATAACGAGGATAAGACAGGACAGAGATGGTTGGGCAGACTGCATATATCTGGACTGCCAAAAAACCTTTGATACAGTACCGCACATGAGACTGCTGTTCAAGCTCGAGAGGCAGGCGGGGGTGGGGAAAAAGGTCCTTGCATGGATAAGGAACTACCTAACAGGAAGGAGTCACAGAGTTACGGTAAGGGGCGAGAAGTCGGACTGGCGAACAGTAACAAGTGGATTACCACAAGGATAGGTGCTGGGACCAATTCTATTTCTTGTATATGTTAACGACATGTTTACAGGCGTAGAATCCTACATGTCGATGTTTGCGGATGACGCAAAGTTGATGAGAAGAGTTGTGACAGATGAGGATTGCAGGATCCTCCAAGAGGACCTGAACAGTTTGCAGAGATGGTTAGAGAAATGGCTACTGGAATTCAACACGAGCAAATGTAAAGTTAAGGAAATGGGATCAGGTGATAGGAGACCAAAGGGACAGTACACAATGAAGGGGAACAGCCTACCTGTGACGACGCGCGAAAGAGACCTGGGTGTGGACGTAACACCTAATCTATCTCCTGAGGCACATATAAATAGGATAACGACAGCAGCGTACTCTACACTGGCAAAAGTTAGAACATCATTCAGAAACCTAATTAAGGAGGCATTTAGGGCGCTTTACACTGCCTATGTGAGGCCAGTCTTAGAGTATGCCGCCTCATCATGGAGTCCCCATCTGAAGAAGCATATAATGAAACTGGAAAAGGTTCGGAGGTTTGCAACGAGACTCGTCCCAGAGCTACGAGGGATGGGGTATGAGGAGCGCCTGAGGGAACTGTGCCTTACGACACTAGAAAGAAGAAGGGAGAGGGGGGACATGATAGGAACGTATAAAATACTCAGAGGGATTGACAGAGTGGACATAGACGAAATGTTCACACGGAATAGTAACAGAACAAGGGGACATGGATGGAAGCTTGAAACTCAGATGAGTCACAGAGAGATGTTAGGAAGTTTTCTTTTAGCGTGAGAGTAGTGGGAAAATGGAATGCACTTCAGGAACAGGTTGTGGAAGCAAATACAATTCATAATTTTAAAACCAGGTATGGAAGGGAAATGGGACAGGAGTCATTGCTGTAAACAACCGATGCTCGAAAGGCGGGATCCAAGAGTCAATGCTCGATCCTGCAGACAAAACTAGGTGAGTACACACACACACACACACACACACGCTCACACACACACACACACACACACACACACACACACACACACACACACACACACACACACACACACACACACACACACACACACACACACACACACACACACACACACACACACACACACTCACACACGTAGAAGAAAGACAATACGAAAATGACATCGCAAGCAAGGCAAAGACTCAGCCTAAATTGCTGCATTGCCACATCAGGAGAAAAACAACAGTAAAGGAACAGGTTATGAAATTAAGGATAGGGGCAGAAGGATTCACTACAAACGACAAGAAAGTGTGTGAGGAACTGAATAAGAAATTCCAGGAGGTCTTCACCTTAGAGAAAGGAGAAATCCCAGAGATAAGCGAGGGAATAGCGAACCACTGGAAGAGTTTGAGATTACCAGCGGGGAAGTAAGGAAGTGTTTACTAGAGTTGGATGTGACAAAGGCTAAAGGCCCAGATGGAATCTCCCCTTGGATATTAAAAGAAGGAGCAGAAGAACTGTGCTTACCACTCTCCATAGTATATAACAAATCACTGGCAACAGGGGAACTGCCAGAAATGTGAAGAGCAGCTAACGTAGTCCCGATATACAAGAAAGGGGATAGACAGGAGGCACTGAATTACAGGCCAGTGTCCCTAACCTTCATACCATGCAAGCTGATGTAGAAGATTGTGCGAAGAGAGCTAGTTGAGCACCTGGAGCGAAAGAACTTTGTAACACAGCATCAATATGGGTTCAGAGATGGCAGGATCTGCCTCACAGGGTTACTTGTATTCTACGACCAGGCAACAAAAATAAGGCAAGAAAGAGAAGGGTGGGCAGACTGCATATTTTTGGATTGTCAGAAAGCCTTTGATACAGTGCCACACAAGAGGCTAGTGAAAAAGATGGAGATGCAGGCTGGAGTGAAAGGGAAGACACTCCATTGGATAAAGGAGTACCTAAGCAACAGGAGACAACGAGTCAGTGAGGGGTGAGGTCTCTGTTACGAACCCGGATCCAGCGTCCGAGCAAGGAGCAGTAACAACTACGCCATCTGTGGGTCAGCTCCCGAAACCCCCGCCAAACGGACGACGACACCTAGTGAGGACAGCGTGTACTGGCCTCGAGGACCAGTTTCCAGTCTGGTTCAGCGCTCAACATCGCCGCTCCTGACCTCTGGTGAGGTGGTGCTCCGACGACAGCGCCATCTATGGACTGGATACGTCAGGTGTTTGTGTCTGAACCTGTAAGTGTGGTGTTTTAGTGTCCCTGTTATTGATGACGTGTCTGTTTACAGAGCCGACCTGGGACCACTGTGTTGAAGGTGGAGTCAGTCTACCCGAGGCAGCCAGTCTCCATACAGTGAAGTTTGCTGCAGCTGTTGTTACGTCGTCCCCCCGGAAGAACACTGTGGTGTGTTAGCCTGCCATTGGAGTGGCAGTGAAAGGATTTACCCGGGACCGACTGTTGGAGACGACAATCCACTGGGGTATTGAGGACAGGAGGGTGATTGGTGATATCACACGAGACTCCTGTCTAGGGCGTACCCCTTATATCGTTCGTGGAGTGGCCGTACCAGCCTTGGTGGCTCAGTACCTGCCAGCAGACCTGCTGGACGTGTGGTTGACGGCCTCCACGACGGTGCCCCCAGTGGGCCTGTGTTGTGGCTGACCTGTGGCCAGGGTAGGCTCGGCGTTCTCAGAGGACACGTCTTGAGGCCACGAAGAAAGCACCGCGGACTCAGCACCTAGCTTCTTGATCAAGAGTCTTCAGCAGAGGACTAGATTGTGCACGATCCCCTTTGTAAAGTGTTAATACCCCTCCCCCTTGTGTACGTTTTACTTTTATATATTTAAATGGTGACGGTGAACATTATAATATTAAGTTCTTAACTTTCTTTCCCTACTCCCTTTTAAGTTACTTGCGTCACGGATCTCATCCCTTAATAGCCACTACTGGCTTGGGAACGGATACATATATCTTCCTCTAACAACATCAGAGTGAGAACCCCGTTGCGTCCCGAGAGGGTCGTAACATAATTGGCATCCCCAGCGGGATCAGTCCCCTTGTTAAGTATGTTTGACAGGGGTGGTGAAGTGGCGTAATCCCTGTATATAATTCCCCCTGTGTGACGATTGTGACGTTATACGTCCTGTGCGGTGCTCAGTGATTAAGTGCGATATTGTGCAGTGCGGTGCTCGCTGTGATTAAGCGATTAAGTGCAATATTGACTAGTACGGTGCTCAGTGATTCAGTGCAATATTGTAGAGCGAAGTGTTCGCTTGGACTCAGTGCAATATTGGGTAGTGTGGTGCCCGAAGTGATTACGTGCAATATTGGCAAGTGCAGTGTTTGGTGCGATAAAGTGCAGTATTGGCGTAGAACAGTGCTCGGTGTGTTAAGTGCTAACGTGTAAGCAGTGTGTTAAGTGCTAAGTGTTCCATCTGTGACAATGGCAGACAAAGCTACCATCGACGATCTGGACGATGTTCAGGCTTTTCTGAACAGAGTGGACTGTCTTGCCAGATTAAAATATCTGAGCAAACCGGAACTTGTACTAGTGAGCGCCTACCTGGAGATCAAGATCCGTGCCAGTGATTCCCGTGTGGAGATCTTGTCCAAGGTTCACCGGCACCTGAAGGCAGAAGAGAAACAGGAAGGCGAGACTCCTAGTACAAAGGAAGGTGAGGAAATGGCTTCCACGGAAAAGGAAGATAAGGGCAGCGACGTTGACAGTGATGCAGGTGAGCTTAATATCAGCTTCCTAACAGTCAAAATGCGTGCCCTAGAGATCAATCGTGAGATAGAGTGGAAGAAGTTAGAATTAGAACGAGAATTAAAAGATAAAGAAGTGGAGATGAAAAATAAAGAAATGGAGATGAAAGAAAAGGAATTGGCGATGAGGCGTCTAGAATTAGAAGAGAAACGAGAGAGAGAAGCACGAGAAAGAGAAGAGAGACGAGAGAGAGAAGAACGAGAAAGAGAGAGAGAAGAACGAGAAAGAGAAAGGGAAGAGCGAGAGAGAGAAGAGAAACGAGAAAGAGAACAGCGAGAGAGAGAAGAAAAAGAAAGACAGAGACAGCATGAACTAGAAGTATTACGACTAGGCGCTGGACAGAGACAAACTGGAGTAAGCGGTTTCGATCCGGTAAGGAATATCAAAATGGTCCCCAAATTCAACGAGAGAGAAGTTTCGAAGTTCTTCGCAGCCTTCGAGAAAGTCGCTGCCTCTTTGGAGTGGCCAAGGGAGAATTGGGCCATCATGATACAGTCAGTTTTGACTGGGAAGGCCCAAATCGCCTACTCTACGTTATCCCTTGACGACTCCGGCGATTACGATATGGTGAAGAAAGTGGTGCTCATGGCGTACCAATTGGTACCTGAGGCATATAGGCAAAAGTTCAGAAACCTGAAGAAGACCTCAGAGCACACTTTCACCGAATTCGCCACCATCAAGGAGCGACTTTTCCAGGAATGGTGTGCCTCTCGGAAGGTGGAGACCAGGGAAGACCTCGAACAGCTGATTCTGCTCGAGGACTTCAAGGATTGTTTGTCTGGAGACCTCAAGACGTACTTAGAGGAACAGCAGGTGGAGACCTTGAGTGCAGCAGCCACCATGGCTGAAGAGTATATCCTGACTCATAGGCCGTCTGCTAAGTACGTCCCGAGGAATTACCAGCGCCGGTTTGACAGACCTCACGACGAAGAAGAAGAAAGACCCGTCCCACAAAGTGCTAAGAAGACTCCCCCAGGTAGCCCTCGAAGAACAAGTCCTAGTAGTCCGAAACACCGTAGTCCGAGGAGGAACATGGTGTGCTGGACTTGTGGGCAGAAGGGGCACATAGCTGCTAGGTGCCGAGGCAGAAGAGGTGGCAGCGCACGAAGGGAGGTGATGTTGATGAGCTGTGGAACATCACCAGCAGGAAGCCAGTCGACGACGACGCAGGAAGGACCAAGTTTGTTGACCCCTCACACTTCAACCGGGTATGTAACGAGTGATCATACTGGTAGATCAATTGTAGTGCTCAGAGATAGTGGAGCAGCCCAGTCCCTGATCGTGAAGAGCTCGTTACCCGAGGGAGTAAGTGTGGATGGGCGACAAAAGGTTGTCCTAGTTGGGTTTCCTAGGACGCAGTATATCGCCCCCTTAGTGCCAGTACATCTCGACTCGCCTTATTTCAGCGGCACATGTGCGTTGGCAGTAGTCGATACCCTCCCTGTGGCTGGGATTGACGTGGTACTAGCCAACGATTTGGTGAACGATTGGAGCACCAATCATCCCAAGGTTGCGGACGAGTCTACCAGAACAGCACGGTCTGAGGTGTCTACAGGCAATGGTAATGTCCAGGTAAAGACAGACCCGGATGTAACTGTCTAATTTGTCCTCTCCCCCGCAGATCGACAGTTACCTAGCAGTGTCTGCTGATTCTTCTCTTGACAAGGAACATGAGGTTACGATGGCAGGAGTACCTGAGCTAGAAGAGAGGCCTTGTGTGCAGACACCCACGGATACCAACGAGTCTGGAGCGAAGGCTGAGGTGTGCTTGCGGTACGGCAAGTTACAGCGTGTAGTGGACCAGCCAGAGATTCTCCAGACGTCAGAGGTATGTGAGGTGTGTTCAAAAGGTCTAGAGCCCCCTTCTGTCCAAGCCAGGCTAGTGGATGGTGCCGGCTATGGACATGACAAGCTCAGGAAACTTATCCCTCGACTTACCAAATGTTTCCTATCGGTATTTTGTTTTGTTCTCCTATGTGTTCTCTGTGTTCTCAGTAAGGATCAGTGGACGACCCGAAGGATGATGGCTCCCGTGAACATCGAGAAGAGGTCCCTGGGATTAGAGATTTGCACTGCAAGTGTTGCAGTTGAAGAAGGGACCTGGAAGCTGATAGTAGATACAGGAGGTACGACAGATGATAAAATGAGTGACTGTTTCCGGCAGGTTGACACCCCCCGTGTGATTGCTGAGCCTCAACACAGCGTTATGCGGAACGTTGGTCGACCTGACGGTGACAGAGCGAATGCCACCTGCGACGTACGAACAGCTCCGTTGGGACTAGGTGTGGACCTAGTAGAGTATGCTGTAAGTACTGTTTTACCCGCTGTCGCTATCACTCTGAATTATCAGACCCCTGTATTCCAGGTTCCTGTCTCCCTGAAGGACCATCGGACCGGCACCAGAAATGCCGTCTGTGGTCAGCCATCATCGGTGCCACGACATAAGGAAGTGTCGAGTCACCCCAGATCGTGTCGAAACCAATCCGTACTAGGATTGGTTTCGATGTGATCTAGGGAGATGTGAGATGATGCCCCTATTTGCCATCGCAGAGGAGGTGTGGAAGATTACGTCAGGCAGGTCATCGCCTGCCATTTTCAAGCTCCCTTTGTGCCAGGGTTTCTCAGTAGATAAGTTCTGTGGACAAGACAGCTTCATCACTCCAGCTCATAGTATAAGTAAGTCCATTTGGAGTGGTGTCGCCGTACTAATTTGGTTTGTGTTTCTTTTTATAGAACCCCAAACCAAATTCTTTTTGGTGGGGAGGTGTTACGAACTCGGATCCAGCGTCCGAGCAAGGAGCAGTAACAACTACGCCATCTGTGGGTCAGCTCCCGAAACCCCCGCCAAACGGACGACGACACCTAGTGAGGACAGCGTGTACTGGCCTCGAGGACCAGTTTCCAGTCTGGTTCAGCGCTCAACATCGCCGCTCCTGACCTCTGGTGAGGTGGTGCTCCGACGACAGCGCCATCTATGGACTGGATACGTCAGGTGTTTGTGTCTGAACCTGTAAGTGTGGTGTTTTAGTGTCCCTGTTATTGATGACGTGTCTGTTTACAGAGCCGACCTGGGACCACTGTGTTGAAGGTGGAGTCAGTCTACCCGAGGCAGCCAGTCTCCATACAGTGAAGTTTGCTGCAGCTGTTGTTACGTCGTCCCCCCGGAAGAACACTGTGGTGTGTTAGCCTGCCATTGGAGTGGCAGTGAAAGGATTTACCCGGGACCGACTGTTGGAGACGACAATCCACTGGGGTATTGAGGACAGGAGGGTGATTGGTGATATCACACGAGACTCCTGTCTAGGGCGTACCCCTTATATCGTTCGTGGAGTGGCCGTACCAGCCTTGGTGGCTCAGTACCTGCCAGCAGACCTGCTGGACGTGTGGTTGACGGCCTCCACGACGGTGCCCCCAGTGGGCCTGTGTTGTGGCTGACCTGTGGCCAGGGTAGGCTCGGCGTTCTCAGAGGACACGTCTTGAGGCCACGAAGAAAGCACCGCGGACTCAGCACCTAGCTTCTTGATCAAGAGTCTTCAGCAGAAGACTAGATTGTGCACGATCCCCTTTGTAAAGTGTTAATACCCCTCCCCCTTGTGTACGTTTTACTTTTATATATTTAAATGGTGACGGTGAACATTATAATATTAAGTTCTTAACTTTCTTTCCCTACTCCCTTTTAAGTTACTTGCGTCACGGATCTCATCCCTTAATAGCCACTACTGGCTTGGGAACGGATACATATATCTTCCTCTAACAACATCAGAGTGAGAACCCCGTTGCGTCCCGAGAGGGTCGTAACAGTCTCAGATTGGCGAGATGTTACCAGTGGAGTCCCGCAGGGGTCAGTCCTTGGACCTATACTGTTTCTGATATATGTAAATGATCTTCTAGGGTATAGAATAGTTTCTCTCAATGTTTGCCGATGATGCAAAAATTATGAGGAGGATTGAAACTGAGGACGATAGTAGGAGGCTACAAGATGACCTAGACAGACTGAATGAATGGTCCAACAAATGGCTGTTGAAGTTCAACCCGAGTAAATGCCAAGTAATGAAACTAGGCAGTAGAAACAAGAGGCCAGACACAGGATACAGAATAGGATATGAAGTACTTAATGAAACGGACAGAGAGAAAGGTCTAGGAGTTGATATCATACCAAACCTGTCTCCTGAAGCCCACATAAATATAATAACGTCTGCGGCATATGCGAGGCTGGCTAACATCAGAACAGCGTTCAGGAACCTGTGTAAGGAATCATTCAGAATCTTGTACACCACATATGTAAGACCAATCCTGGAGTATGCGGCCCCAGCATGGAGCCCGTACCTTGTCAAGCACAAGACGAAGCTGGAAAAAGTCCAAAGGTATGCCACTAGACTAGTCCTAGAACTAAGAGGCATGAGTTACGAGTAAAGGCTGCGGGAAATGCACCTTACGACACTGGAAGACATTAGAGTAAGGGGAGACATGATCACAACCAACAAAATCCTCAGAGGAATCGACCGGGTAAACAAGGATAAACTACTTCACCCTTAACGCATTCTTCCGTAGCTGTGTAGTCAGCCTCAATGCCAACTTCTGTATTCTCTCTACTGTAACGTTTTGTGATTATACTCTTAGAGCTGGTCTCACGAGCACTGTATAGAGATATTCTGTATTATAAGTGTAACAGATGTTTGGATTCTCACACGCAATACCAGAAAAAAACACGCGAGTCATCAGAATAGATTAACTGCTATGCACGAACAAGTCCAAGTAAAGGCAAAACGAGAGAGGTAATAACAGTATTTTTCCTCTGGCTTGGGAGGTGAAAACCACATTAGCCCATTGTTGGTGAGTTGCTAACGCTCGGCGCTCTTAATCTCACCGTGTTTCACTCTCCGCAGAGCCACTTTTTTGGGTAAGTGGTTCCTCTTCCATTGTGTACTGGACGGCTATAGTGTCTTCTTGATCTACATTAGTTATAATCACCGTATGCTGCCCTTTGTTAAACTCTACAAAAACATTTTTTTCGATAAGGCTCAGCATCTTTTCTAGGTCAGCTTGTAGTATTATGCATCCTTTAACTGTAGATGTTCTTGAGGTCGGATCTCACGTCGAAAGTAACGATATGCATTGTTCAACACCAATAGTTAAGTCATGAACTTGGTCAGTAATTGTATTGTTCTTGGAAAACACCGTCAGGGTAATCTGAAAATGAAGAACTGACTGACGTTTCTGTACCGTCCAGGACCATTATCAAAGCGTGTAATTAGAGGACTGATAGTGGTCTAGGACCGACCAAAACGTCTGTCGGAAACGTTTTTAATTTTCCTATTTAGCGCTCTAATGTTCAGCCATGTTGTTTTGACTTATCGTCTGCATCGAGGTTATCTTGTTTTTGTGCTTTTATTTCTCCCGACTTTGAGTCCTCCTCTCTCACTGCGATAATCTGCCTCCTGCCTGTTAGGTACTCCTATACCGAAGTAAACACTGTCTTTTGAATACTCGCTTGTATCTTGAGTATGGTAGGTAGAGAGACGATCTCGATTCTTGCAGGGTGTGTGTTCAATCCTCCGATATCTCCGTGTTGCTGAGCTTCCAAGTGATATACAGACATTCTGGCTTAATACATTTTCCTCACAATTACCTTACCTCGAGTAGGCAGAACAGGCTAATGTATCTTTGTATGTCAAACACGTTTTCGTTTTCATGAGAAAATTAATCTACTTGTGTTTCTCAAAACCGAGTCTTGTCTGGTTTTCATCATCTTATTAGAGAACTTTCGAATAAATTAGTCAACAATTGTTTTTATTCAATAAAATTTCGTTAGAACTTGTTTACAATCTTCATCCTTTTCAGAGACGCTGTTCCTTTTTGGTGACGGCTTGTGTTCAATTGTTCCTGTCTGTTACCTTTCTGGTATATTGATGTAAAATTCGGAGCTGTCCAGCAGATGAAAATTTCACCTCTCTCAGTCAGGTGAAATGTGTACTGTCAATGTTAGAAGTAACTGTGAATATTAGAAGTAACTGTGAATATTAGAAGTAACTGTGAATATTAGAAGTAACTGTGAATATTAGAAGTAACTGTCAATATTAGAAGTAACTGTCAATATTAGAAGTAACTGTCAATATTAGAAGTAACTGTCAATATTAGAAGTAACTGTCAATATTAGAAGTAACTGTCAATATTAGAAGTAACTGTCAATATTAGAAGTAACTGTCAATATTAGAAGTAACTGTCAATATTAGAAGTAACTGTCAATATTAGAAGTAACTGTCAATATTAGAAGTAACATTCAATATTAGAAGTAACTGTCAATATTAGAAGTAACTGTCAATATTAGAAGTAACTGTCAATATTAGAAGTAACTGTCAATATTAGAAGTAACTGACAATATTAGAAGTAACTGTCAATATTAGAAATACCTGTCAATGTTAGAAGTAACTGATAATGTAAGAAGTAACTGCTAATATTAGAAGTAACTGTCAATGTTAGAAGTAACTGTCAATGTTAGAAGTAACTGTCAATGTTAGAAATAACTGTCAATGTTAGAAGTAACTGTCAATATTAGAAGTAACTGTCAATATTAGAAATAACAGTCAATATTAGAAATAACTGTCAATATTAGAAGTAACTGTCAATATTAGAAATAACTGTCAATGTTAGAAGTAACTGCCAATATTAGAAATAACTGTCAATGTTAGAAGTAACTGTCAATATTAGAAATAACTGTCAATGTTAGAAGTAACTGTCAATATTAGAAATAACTGTCAATGTTAGAAGTAACTGTCAATATTAGAAATAACTGTCAATGTTAGAAGTAACTGTCAATATTAGAAATAACTGTCAATGTTAGAAGTAACTGTCAATATTAGAAATAACTGTCAATGTTAGAAGTAACTGTCAATATTAGAAATAACTGTCAATGTTAGAAGTAACTGTCAATGTTAGAAGTAACTGTCAATGTTAGAAGTAACTGTCAATGTTAGAAGTAACTGTCAATATTAGAAATAACTGTCAATGTTAGAAGTAACTGTCAATGTTAGAAGTAACTGTCAATGTTAGAAGTAACTGTCAATGTTAGAAGTAACTGTCAATGTTAGAAGTAACTGTCAATGTTAGAAGTAACTGCCAATATTAGAAATAACTGTCAATATTAGAAATAACTGTCAATGTTAGATGTAACTGTCAATATTAGAAATGACTGTCAATGTTAGAAGTAACTGTCAATATTAGAAATAACTGTCAATATTAGAAATAACTGTCAATGTTAGAAGTAACTGCCAATATTAGAAATAACTGTCAATGTTAGAAGTAACTGTCAATGTTAGAAGTAACTGTCAATGTTAGAAGTAACTGTCAAAGTTAGAAGTAACTGCTAATGTTAGAAGTAACTGCCAATGTTAGAAGTAACCGTCAAAGCTAGAAGTAACTGATAATGTTAGAAGTAACTGCTAATATTAGAAGTAACTGTCAAAGTTAGAATAACTGTCAAAGTTAGAACTGTCAATGTTAGAAGTAACATTAATTTATAAATAACTGTCAATGTTAGAAGTAACTGCCAATGTTAGAATTAACTGTCAATGTTAGAAGTAACTGTCAACATATGCCTAGACCTGAAAGCGGCAGTGAGTCAAATTTTGCACAAACTCCCTTACCGTTTTCGAAATATCCCAAATATCCCAATTTCGATGCCTGAGCCATATTTTGTAGGCACATTCTGGCTCTCTGCACGTATTCGCAGTTTGAAAATACGATTTTTTATACCCAACATATGCCAAGTACTAAAAGCGGCGTTTGGTTACATTTGTCCCTAACCTCCCTGCAGTTTTCAAAAAATCCCCCCCCTCCCCGCTCAGCTCGTTGTCGCCGTCTGGGGGCTTAGTGGGCGGCTGCCGGAGTGTGATGCTCCTTGGGACAGTCCTCTGTCCTTTTCTAGCCTTGTGCTCCTGCTGCCGTCCTCTCCAATTCTGCTGGGCATCTTTTCCTTTTCCTTCTGTTTCGTTTTTCTCCCCCCTCTTCTCCTATCTGCTTGCCGTTTCCTGCCGACCTTTTGCTCGTTCTGGTTCTTCCCTTGGACTTCTTCTACTTTGACGCCCGGGTGCTTGAGGAGGCATACTCTTGCACCCGTAGAACTGCAGTACCCGACGTCGAGAGCGAGGGGAACCTTTTATTGTCAATCCCCACTTCGTCACTGAACCCGATCTCGACGGACTGTCGGTTTCTTAAGGTGGCGTTTGTGGGGCGTATACTCACGACGCACCCCTAGGAGGCCCCGACAAGATCGGCGATAGCTTCTTGTTGGGTGTCCTGCCTCTAATTGTGGCTCCATGGTGGGTGTGGGGGCACATTCGTGAGTGAATTCGTAATTTCGTCAAGATGATAACCCCTGTTTCGGCTGCTTCTGGCTTACCTTTTCAGGCTCGTGGGGTGGGCGACCAAGCCCCCGAGTCGGTCCGTATTGGAAGACCGGGCTCTGTAGCCTCCGCTGCATTGGGCCCCGACCTTGCTCCTCCTTTGGCCTCTCTGACTCCTTCCCCTGGCTCCCCTCCCTCCTCTGTGGTTGGGTCGAGCCCCAAGCCCCCAGTGGTGACTACCTCGTCCCCTGGCGCGGCTCCTTCTCTAGTTGTAACTACTGCGCCTTTTAACCCCTCTCTCTCTGGGGGTTCTCACCGCCGTTCTCGTCACGGCCGCCCTCGCTCGATTCCTTCCAGTTCTGCTACCTATCAAGCCTTGTTTGGTCCCGCTTCGTGGGCCAAATATTTTGATCTCCTCCCTCTTGATTCTGCGCCTCCTGACGATTTCTCCCTTCATCGACATCTCATTGATTCCGTGGATGCCTCCATTACTTTTAACCCCACTCGTCTCGGTACGCGTGTCGTTGCTGCTCCTTCTCAGGATGCTGCTTCCCGCTTGGCTGCCTTATCCTGCCTTGGCGAGACCCCCGTTCGGGTCTCGAAGAACGTTCAGTTGAATGCCAGTGTTGGCACTATTTTGCTCCCGCCCCATGTTGCGACCGGTGTTCGGGACCTACGCGACTGCCACGACGATATTCGACATATCCTCGCTGCCCAGGGCCATTCTATTCTCCAGGTGGACACGTTTACTCGTCCCCCTCGTGGTAGTCGCCGTCAACCCCTCCGGGTTGTGAAGATTACCTTTGATGGTAGGACCCTTCCACCCTCTGTCATTCTTGCTGGTACCAGGTGCTCTGTCCAGGAGTACATTCCTTCTCCTCGGCTCTGCAACAAGTGCTGGAGGTTTGGGCATGGTGCCCTCCGCTGCTCCGGGACTGTCTCTCTCTGTCCTTTGTGTGGTGGCGAAGGTCACTCTAAGTCGGAGTGCGCTTCTCCCCAGGCTCGTTGCCTCAACTGCGGTGAGGCCCATCCTACCTTCTCCCGTGCGTGTGTCCATTACAAGCTTGAGGCAGCCGTCCTCAACTTGAAGCACCGGGAGCGTTTATCTTTTCCTGAGGCGAGGCGCCAGGTTCGCTGGCTCCCGCCTTATGCTAATATCTCTTATGCTCGCGTGTTGCGCTCTTCCTCCTGTTGAGACACTGGAATCCGTTGCCCGGTACGTAGTTGCTGGGACACCGGTCTCTTTAAGTCAGAAGCGTAAGCCTGGCTCCTCTCCTTCCTCTTCCCCGGCGGGTAAGAAGGCTTCGCTTTCTTCCTCAGCTCCTCCTTCTGGCTCTGTTGCTCCTTCCACTCCCGTTTCAGTGCTTGCGCCCCCTGTTCCCGCTATGGAGGTTTCTTTGGCCCCTGCTTCCCTTTCGGTTGCTGCTCTTGCTGGGGTGCGCTCCTCTCTTTCTACTCCCCCTCTTCCTGCTGCTGTCCTTGACTGCTCCTCTCCGTTGTCTCCTCCTCCTCCTCCTCCTCCTCCTCCTCCTCCTCCTCCTCCTCCTCCTCCGGACCCTGCCCGCCCACCTCTGATCTGTTCTCCCGTTTCCTTCCCTCCGTCTTTGCTCAGTTTACCCATGCCCCCTAACCCTGACTTTGCTGACCCTGATCCCGACCCTGATATTCTTTAACGTGCTCTGTTGGTCTTTCGCCTTTGTTTCTTCCTTGTTCTCTGTTTTTGTCCTTTCTCTTCTCGTCGTTGTCCATTCTTCAATGGAACGTTCGAGGTTATTACGCCAATTTCCTCGAACTCCAACTTCTGGTTTCCCGGTTTTCGCCCCTTTGTGTCTGTCTCCAGGAGCCGATGCTTGGTGCTCGTCCTGGTCGTTTTCGTGGCTATTCCTTTCTCTCCCCCCCCCCAGCCATTGCTGGGGCTTCTAATTCTTCTGCTCTCTTGATTCGGGCTGATGTTCCCTTTGTTCCTTTAGTTTTTCCTTCGCCTCTCCATTGTTCTGCTGCTCGTATCTTTGTGGGGAAATGGTACACAGTTTGTTCCATTTATCTCCCCCCGAGTGTCCCGCTCTCTCTTCCTGATTTGAAACACCTCCTAGACTCCTTGCCGGAGCCTGTGCTCCTGCTGGGTGACTTCAATTGTCGTCATTCTCTTTGGGGTGACGTTCTGACGAATACCCGGGGTCGCCTCCTTGAGCCGTTTCTCCTCTCTTCTTCCCTGTCTCTTCTGAATTCTGGTGAGCCCACTCATTTGGACTCTCGAACTCGTACCCTTTCTTGTCTTGATCTTTCTCTCTGCTCTTCTTCTCTTTACTTAGATTTCACATGGCAGGTTCTTGATGACCTCCATGGAAGTGATCATTTCCCCATCCTTGTTTCCTTTTTCTCTTTTCGCCCTTCCCTCTCTTTCCCTAGGTGGCAGTTTGCTAAGGCGGACTGGACCCTATTTTCCCTCAGTGCTACTCTCTCTGACCTCTCCCTTCTGCCCCTCTCTCGCGCTCTCCTCCTTTTTCATGACACTGTCTTCGACGCTGCCCTCCGCTCTATTCCTCGCTCTTCCTCTCGGGGTCCACGGAAGTGCGTTCCCTGGTGGAATGCGGACTGTGCTCGGGCTGTCCGCTGTAAGCGTGCAGCCTGGAAGAAGCACCGCCGTAGGCAGACGACCGATTCTTTTCTTTTCTTTCGGAAGGCGAGTGCGGTGGCCCGTAGGGCCATCCGTACGGCTAAACGTGAATGTTGGGCATCTTATGTCTCGACAATTACGTCCGAAACCCCTCTGGCCCAGATCTGGAAGCGTATCCGCAAGATAGCGGGTAAGTTCGTTCCCGATGTTTCACCGGTCCTTCACCTCCATGATACTCTTGTGGCGGACCCGTTGCAGGTCGCTTCCGAACTGGGTTCCCACTTTTCTTCTGTTAGCTCTGGTCTTCATCTTCCCCAATCTTTCCTTCTTCGTAAACCTGTCCTTGAGTCTCGTCCTTTAGATTTCTGCACTCATCTTCAGCTTCCCTATAATGATCCCTTCTCTCTCTCTGAACTTCGTTCTGCCCTGGCCCTCTGCGGTTCTACGGCGGCGGGCTCCGATGGTATTCATTATGAGATGCTTCGCCATCTCCCTCCGAGCACGTCTCAGTATTTACTGAGTCTGTATAATCGGATCTGGGAGTCGTCGTCAGTCCCTGAGGACTGGCTCGATGCCGTTGTCCTCCCTGTTCGCAAACCGGGGTCTCTGGGTACTTCCCCTAAGGACTTTCGCCCTATTGCTCTCACAAGTTGTGTCTGCAAACTCTTTGAACGTATGGTTAACGTTCGTCTGATGTGGTTCCTGGAACACCATCACCTCCTCTCCCCTTCTCAATTTGGTTTCCGCAAGTGCCGCAGCACGACAGATATCCTGGTGAACTTGGAGGTCTATATACGTACTGCTTTTGCTGCGAAGACCTCCGTTGTTGCCGTCCTTTTTGACCTAGAAAAGGCTTACGACACCACTTGGCGTTATCATATCCTATCTCAACTTCATTCTTTTGGCCTTCGTGGTCATCTCCCTCTCTTTCTCCGCAGCTTCCTCTCTCGTCGTTCCTTTCGGGTGCGCCTTGGTACCGCTCTCTCTCCCTCTTTTCAGCAATACGAAGGTGTGCCCCAGGGTAGTGTTCTGAGCACTACTCTTTTTCTGGTTGCCCTCAATGGTCTTCTTTCCTCTCTTCCTTCTGGTGTCTTCTCCGCTCTCTATGTCGATGATCTTACCCTTTGTTGTCAGGGTGATGATTCGCCTCTCCTTCAACGCCGGCTTCAACTTGCGATTGATGCCGTGTCGTCTTGGGCCACAGGTCATGGCTTCAAGTTCTCTACTTCTAAGACTTGTGCCATGACTTTTACGCGGAAACGGGTTGTTCTTCGTCCCTCTTTGTCACTTTATGGTCATCCCCTTGAATACAAAGATTCCGCGAAGCTTTTGGGGTTATTCCTTGACACTCGTTTGTCTTGGTCTCCCCATATCTCTTACCTCCGTGTTGAGTGCTCTAAGTCCCTTACCCTCCTTCGGGTCTTGTCCCATACTTCTTGGGGGGCAGATAGGCGCACTCTCCTTGCTTTACATTCCTCTCTCGTCCTGTCTAAGCTCGATTATGGTTGCCCTGCTTACTCGTCTGCTTCTCCTTCTACTCTTCGCCGTCTTGATGCTTTGCACCATGCTGGGTTGCGCCTCAGTTCTGGTGCCTTTCGTTCGACTCCCGTCCTTAGCTTGTATGTTGACACTGGCTTCCTGTCTCTCCAGGACCGCCGTGATCGCTACTGTCTTCGCTATCTTGCGCGGTCCTTGCAACATCCTTCCTCTCGTCTCTGTCGTGCTTTAACTTTTACCCCTCCTGCGGTTCCTGTTCCTCTTCACCACCTCCCTCTTTCTGTCCGGTTATCTCGCCTGCAGGATTCTCTTTCCGTTCGTATTTCTGATGTTTCTCCTCGTGTTGTTCCTTCTTTGCCCCCGTGGAGGGTCCCTCTTCCGCGGTTTTGTACATCCTTGACTCGTATCACTAAAGCTTTTACCCCTCCTACAGTTCTAAAACGCCTTTTCCTCGAGCACTTTTCTTCTCACTCCCGCTCCGTTTCTGTCTTCACCGATGGGTCTAAGTCAGCGGACGGTGTTGGCTACTCTGTTGTTTTTCCTGATCGCACTTATATGTGTCGCTTGCCTCCGGAGACTAGCATCTTTACAGCGGAACTTTATGCTATTCTCTATGCTCTTCGTCTCCTGCTTTCTCGTTGTCAGTCTTCCTTTGTGGTTGTTGTTGACTCTCGTAGTGCCCTCATGGCTCTCGGGTGCTTTAATCCAGTTCATCCGGTAGTTGTCGAGATCCAGCATTGGCTGTTTCTCGTTCACAGTAAATTTAAGTCGGTTGAGTTTTGTTGGGTTCCCAGCCATATTGGCGTGTCTTTAAATGAGCGTGCGGATGCTGCCGCTAAGGAAGCTGTCCGCTCTTGTCCCATCTCTCGTAAAGGCATTCCGTATTCCGACTTTTACCCGGTTATCCATTCCTCAGTCCTTACCCGTTGGCAGGCTTCTTGGTTGTCTGTTACTGGTAACAAGCTACGTACTCTTAAATGTTGTGTTTCCTCGTGGCCGTCCTCCTTCCACCGTAACCGGCGGTGGGAAACAGCTCTAGCGAGGTTGCGTATTGGCCATACTCGCTTAACCCATGGTCACTTGATGGAGCGCCGCCCTGCTCCTTATTGTCCTAGTTGCATTGTCCCTCTTACGGTCGTGCATGTCCTTCTTGAATGTCCTGACTTCCAGGACGAGCGTGTGTCTTGCTTTCCGACCGCCCCTCGCGGTCACCTGTCCCTCGATAGAATTCTTGGTGACTCGGATACTTTTGATATCGTTCGCCTTATGCGTTTTTGTTCTCGTATTGGCATCCTTGGTGATATTTAGCGCCCTCTGATTATTTTGCGTATTTGATGGTGCTACATAGCCTTCCCGGTTTGGTGCCTTCTTTTGATAATTACTTACTTACTTACTTCCACCGTAACCGGCGGTGGGAAACAGCTCTAGCGAGGTTGCGTATTGGCCATACTCGCTTAACCCATGGTCACTTGATGGAGCGCCGCCCTGCTCCTTATTGTCCTAGTTGCATTGTCCCTCTTACGGTCGTGCATGTCCTTCTTGAATGTCCTGACTTCCAGGACGAGCGTGTGTCTTGCTTTCCGACCGCCCCTCGCGGTCACCTATCCCTCGATAGAATTCTTGGTGACTCGGATACTTTTGATATCGTTCGCCTTATGCGTTTTTGTTCTCGTATTGGCATCCTTGGTGATATTTAGCGCCCTCTGATTATTTTGCGTATTTGATGGTGCTACATAGCCTTCCCGGTTTGGTGCCTTCTTTTGATAATTACTTACTTACTTTCAAAAAATCCCAAACATCAAAATATCGAGGCCTGAGCCATATTTTGGAGCCAAATTCTGGCTCTCTGCACGTATTCGCAGTTTGATATTACGATTTTTATACCCAACATATGCCAAGTACTGAAAGCGGCAGTGAGTCACATTTTGCACAAACTCCCCTGCAGTTTTCGAAATATCTCAAACATACCAATTTCTAGGCCTGAGCCATATTTTGGAGCCAAACTCTGGCTCTCTGCACGTATTCGCAGTTTGAAATTACGAATTTTTTATACCCAATATATGCCAAGTACTGAAAGCTGCAGTGAGTCACATTTCGCATAAACCCCCTGCAGTTTTCGAAATATCCCAAATATCCCAATTTTGAGGCCAGAGTCATATTTTGGAGCCAAATTCTGGCTCTCTGCACGTATTCGAAGTTTGAAATTACGACTTTTTATACCCAACATATGCCAAGTACTGAAAGTGGCATTTGGTCACATTTGTCCCAAACCTCCCTGCAGTTTTCAAAATATCCCAAACATCCAAATTTCGAGGCCTGAGCCATATTTTAGAGCCAAGTTCTTGCTCTATGCACGTATTCGCTGTTTGAAATTATGACTTATTATACCCAACATGTGCCAAGTCCTGAAAGCGACTGTGAGTCACATTTTGCACAAACTCTCCTGCAGTTTTCGAAATATCCCAAATATCCCTATTTCGAGGCCTGAACAATATTTTGGAGCCAAATTCTAGCTTTCTGCACGTATTCGCAGTTTGAAATTACGTCTTTTTTATGCCCAACATATGCCAAGTACAGAAAGCGGCGTTTGGTCACATTTGTCTCAATCCCCCCTGCAGTTTTCAAAATATCCCAAACATCCCAATTTCTAGGCCTGAGCCATATTTTGGAGCCAAATTCTGGCTCTCTGCACGTATTCGCAGTTTGAAATTACGACTTTTTTATACCCAACATATGCCAAGTACTGAAAGCGGCGTTTGGTTACATTTGTCCCAAACATCCCAGCAGTTTTCAAAATATCCCAAACATCACAATATCGAGGCCTGAGCCATAATTTGGAGCCAAATTCTGGCTCTCTGTACGTATTCGCAGTTTGATATTACGATTTTTATACCCAACATATGCCAAGTACCGAAAGCGGCAGTGAGTCACATTTTGCACAAACTCCCCTGCAGTTTTTGAAATATCCCAAACATCCCAATATCGAGGCCTGAGCCATATTTTGGAGCCAAACTCTGGCTCTCTGCACCTATTTGCAGTTTGAAATTACGACTTTTTTATACCCAATATATGCCAAGTACTGAAAGCGGAGATTGGTCACATTTGTCCCAAACCCCCCCTTGCAGTTTTCAAAATATCCCAAACATCCCAATTTAGAGGCATGAGCCATATTTTGGAACCAAATTTTCGCTCTCTGCACGTATTCGAAGTTTGAAATTACGAATTTATATACCCAACATTCGCCAAGTACTGAAAGCGGCGTTTCGTCACATTTGTCTCAAACCTCCCTGCACTTTTCAAAATATCCCAAACATCCCAATTTCGAGGCCTGAGCCATATTTTGGAGCCAAATTCTGGCTCTATGCACGTATTCGCAGATTGAAATTACGACTTTTTATACCCAACATATGCTAAGTCCTGAAAGTGGAAGTTAGTCACATTTTGCACAAACTCCCCTGCAGTTTTCGAAATATCTCAAATATCCCAATTACGAGGCCTGAGCCGTATTTTGGAGCCAAATTCTGGCTTTCTGCACGTATTCGCAGTTTGAAATTATAACTTTTTTATACCCAACATATACCAAGTACTGAAAGTGGCGTTTGGTCACATTTGTACCAAACCCCCCCTGCAGTTTTCAAAATATCCCAAACATCCCAATTTCGTGCCCTGAGCCATGTTTTGGAGCCAAATTCCGGCTCTATGCACGTATTCGCGGTTTGAAATTACGACATTTTATTCCCAACATATGCCAAGTCTTGAAAGCGGCAGTGAGTCACATTTCGAACAAACTCCCCTGCAGTTTTCGAAATATCAAAAATATCCCAACTTCGAGGCCTGAGCCATATTTTGGAGCCAAATTCTGGCTCTCTGCACGTATTCGCAGTTTGAAATTACGACTTTTTTATACCCAACATATCCCAAGTACTGAATGCGGCGTTTGGTCACATTTGTCCAAAACCCCCCCTGCAGTTTTCAAAATATCCCAAACATCCCAATTTCGAGGCCTGAGCCATATTTTGGAGCCAAATTCTGGCTCTATGCACGTATTCGCGGTTTGAAATTACGACATTTTATACCCAACATATGCCAAGTCCTGTAAGCGGCAGTGAGTCACATTTCGCACAAACTCCCCTGCAGTTCTCGAAATATCTCAAATATCCCAATTTTGAGGCCTGAGCTATATTTTGGAGCCAAATTCTGACTCTCTGCACGTATTCGAAGTTTGAAATTACGACTTTTTATACCCAACATATGCCAAGTACTGAAAGTGGCATTTGGTCACATTTGTCATAAACCTCCCTGCAGTTTTCAAAATATCCCAAACATCCCAATTTCGAGGCATGAGCCATATTTTGGAGCCAAATTCTGGCTCTATGCACGTATTCGCTGTTTGAAATTACGACTTATTATACCCAACATATGCCAAGTCCTGAAAGCGGCAGTGAGTCACATTTTGCACAAACTCCCCTGCAGTTTTCGAAATATCCCAAATATCCCAATTTCGAGGCCTGAACAATATTTTGGAGCCAAATTCTAGCTTTCTGCACTTATTCGCAGTTTGAAATTACGACTTTTTTATGCCCAACATATGCCAAGTACCGAAAGCAGCGTTTGGTCACATTTGTCTCAATCCCCCCTGCAGTTTTTAAAATATCCCAAACATCCCAATTTCGAGGCCTGAGCCATATTTTGGAGCCAAATTCTGGCTCTCTGCACGTATTCGCAGTTTGAAATTAGGAATTTTTTATACCCCACATATGCCAAGTACTGAAAGCGGCGTTTGGTTACATTTGTCCCAAACCTCCCAGCAGTTTTCAAAATATCCCATACATCACAATATCGAGGCCTGAGCCATATTTTGGAGCCAAATTCTGGCTCTCTGCACGTATTCGCAGTTTGATATTACGATTTTTATACCCAACATTCGCCAAGTACCGAAAGCAGCGTTTGGTCACATTTGTCTCAATCCCCCCTGCAGTTTTTAAAATATCCCAAACATCCCAATTTCGAGGCCTGAGCCATATTTTGGAGCCAAATTCTGGCTCTCTGCACGTATTCGCAGTTTAAAATTATAACTTTTTTATACCCAACATATACCAAGTACTGAAAGCTGCGTTTGGTCACATTTGTCCCAAACCCCCCCTGCAGTTTTCAAAATATCCCAAACATCCCAATTTCGAGGCCTGAGCCATATTTTGGAGCCAAATTCTGGCTCTATGCCCGTATCCGCGGTATGAAATTACGACATTTTATACCCAACATATGCCAAGTCCTGAAAGCGGCAGTGAGTCACATTTCGCACAAATTCCCCTGCAGTTTTCGAAATATCTCAAATATCGCAATTTTGAGGCCTGAGCTATATTTTGGAGCCAAATTCTGACTCTCTGCACGTATTCGAAGTTTGAAATTACGACTTTTTATACCCAATATATGCCAAGAACTGAAAGTGGCATTTGGTCACATTTGACCCAAACCTCCCTGCAGTTTTCAAAATATCCCAAACATTCCAATTTCGATACATGAGCCATATTTTGGAGCCACATTCTGGCTCTCTGCACGTATTCGCAGTTTGAAATTACGAATTATATATACCCAACATATGCCAAGTATTGAAAGCAGCGTTTCCCCAGCAAACAATTTTAGGTTGCCACAACATATCTGGAAAGTATTTGAAAGTATTGGAAACGTTTGTTTTATCGAATCAGATACGATATTGTGAGTGGACTTAAATAGGTTTCCAAAACTTATAACCAAGACATATGTATCTAACACTAATTTGAGATGTTGTGGCAACTTTACACTCCTAACATGAGTCATTCATAATCCATTCATACACCAATATGAATCTCTTATGAAAGGTTTGAGCCAATAATCTGAACCATTTTCACATCTTTGTGTTTAAAGTTAAGTTTCTTGAAATTAAATTATATTTTATATTATATTATTTTTATTATATTTTATATTATATTATTATTTTCAATTTAAATATTAAAACCAATTTAAGGGTAAAAAAAATCTAATAATTTATATTTCTTTTATTATTTACTAACAATTATAATTATTTACTAACGGAGAGAGGGGAGGCTGGACGGCGGAGAGTGGCGGACAGTGGCGGCGGTGGCGGATAGTGGCGGCGGGCGGACAGTGGCGCCGGCGGGCGGACAGTGGCGGCGGGCGGACTGTGGCGGCGGTGGCGGATAGTGGCGGCGGGCGGACAGTGGCGGCGGTGGCGGATGGTGGCGGAGGGCGGGCGGACAGTGGCGGCGGGCGGGCGGACAGTGGCGGCGGGCGGACAGTGGCGGCTGTGGCGGATAGTGGCGGCGGGCGGACCGTGGCGGCTTTGGCGGCGGTGGTGGACAGTGGCGGCGGGCGGACAGTGGCGGCGGCGGGCGGACAGTGGCGGCGGCGGGCGGACAGTGGCGGCGGTGGGCGGACAGTGGCGGCGGTGGGCGGACAGTAGTGGCGGCGGGCGGACAGTGGTGGCGGCGGGCGGACAGTGGCGGCGGTGGGCGGACAGTGGTGGCGGCGGGCGGACAGTGGAGGCGGCGGGCGGACAGTGGTGGCGGCGGGCGGACAGTGGTGGCGGCGGGCGGACAGTGGTGGCGGTGGCGGACAGTGGTGGCGGTGGCAGACAGTGATGGCGGTGGCGGACAGTGGTGGCGGTGGCGGATAGTGGCAGCGGGCGGACAGTGGCGGCGGTGGCGGATAGTGGCGGCGGGCGGACAGTGGCGTCGGGCGGACAGTGGCGGCGGGCGGACAGTGGCGGCGGTGGCGGATAGTGGTGGCGGGCGGACAGTGGCGGCGGGCGGACAGTGGCGGCTGTGGCGGATAGTGGCGGCGGCGGGCGGATAGTGGCGGCGGCGGGCGGACAGTGGAGGCGGCGGGCGGACAGTGGAGGCGGCGGGCGGACAGTGGAGGCGGCGGGCGGACAGTGGAGGCGGCGGGCGGACAGTGGTGGCGGCGGGCGGACAGTGGTGGCGGCGGGCGGACAGTGGTGGCGGCGGGCGGACAGTGGTGGCGGCGGGCGGACAGTGGTGGTGGCGGCGGCGGCTGGTGGTGGTGGGTGGTGGTGGTGGCGGCGGTGGTGGTGGGTGGTGGTGGCGGCGGCGGCTGGTGGTGGTGGGTGGTGGTGGCGGCGGTGGTGGTGGGTGGTGGTGGCGGCGGCGGCTGGTGGTGGTGGCGGCGGGTGGTGGGTGGCGGCGGCGGCTGGTGGTGGTGGGTGGTGGGTGGTGGCGGCTGTGGTGGGTGGTGGTGGGTGGTGGCGGGCGGTGGCGGGCGGTGGCGGGCGGTGGCGGGCGGTGGCGGGCGGTGGCGGGCGGCGGCGGCTGTGGTGGGTGGTGACGATCGGCGGTGGGGGGGGGGCTGGTGGCGGCTTGCGGTGGCAACTGTGGCAACGGGCGGTGACGGCTGATAGCGGGCGGTGGTGGCGGCTGGTGGCAGGTGGTGGTGGCGGTGGTGGCGGCTGATGGTGGTGGCAGCTGGTGGCGGTGATGGCGGCTGGTGGTGGTGGCAGCTGGTGGCGGTGATGGCGGCTGGTGGTGGTGGTGGTGGCGGCTGGTGGTGGTGGCAGCTGGTGGTGGTGGTGGTGGTGATGGCGGCTGGTGGCGGGCGGTGGCGGCTTGTGGCGGCTGGTGGTGGCGGCGGTGGTGGGTGGTAGTGGTGGTGGTGGGTGGCGGTGGCGGCTGTGGTGGGTGGTGGCGGTGGTGTCGGCGGCGGCTGTGGTGGGTGGTGGCGGCGGCGGCGGTGATGGGTGGTGGCGGCGGCGGTGGTGGTGGTGGCGGTGATGGGTGGTGGCGGCGGTGGTGGTGGCGGCGGCGGCGGCTGGTGGTGGTGGGTGGTGGTGGTGGGTGGTGGTGGTGGGTGGTGGCGGCGGGTGGCGGTGGTGGGTGGCGGTGGTGGGTGGCGGTGGCTTGTGGCGGCTGGTGGTGGGAGGTGGCGGCGGGTGGTTAGTGGCGGTGGTGGGTGGCGGTGTTTGGTGGCGGGTGGCGGCTGGTGGCGGCTGGTGGTGGGTGGCGGCTGGTGGTGGGTGGTGGCAGGTGGCGGCTGGTGGTGGGTGGTGGCGGGTGGCGGCTGGTGGTGGGTGGCGGCTGGTGGTGGGTGGCGGGTGGCGGCGGGTGGCGGCTGGTGGTGGGTGGTAGCGGCGGGTGGTGAGTGGCGGTGGTGGGTGGCGGTGGCTGGTGGCTGGTGGCGGGTGGTGGCGGGTGGTGGCGGGTGGCGGCTGGTGGTGGCGGGTGGCGGCTGGTGGTGGGTGGTGGCGGGTGGCGGCTGGTGGTGGGTGGCGGCTGGTGGTGGGTGGCGGGTGGCGGCGGGTGGTGGGTGGTGGCGGCGGGTGGTGAGTGGCGGTGGAGGGTGGCGGCTGGTGGTGGGTGGTGGCGGCTGGTGGTGGGTGGTGGCGGGTGGCGGCTGGTGGTGGGTGGTGGCGGGTGGCGGCTGGTGGCGGGTGGCGGCTGGTGGTGGGTGGCGGTGGGTGGCGGCGGGTGGCGGCTGGTGGTGGGTGGCGGTGGGTGGCGGCGGGTGGCGGCGGGTGGCTGGTGGTGCGTGGTGGCGGGTGGCGGCTGGTGGTGGGTGGCGGCTGGTGGTGGGTGGCGGCTGGTGGTGGGTGGTGGCGGGTGGCGGCTGGTGGTGGGTGGTGGCGGGTGGCGGCTGGTGGCGGGTGGCGGCTGGTGGTGGGTGGCGGTGGGTGGCGGCGGGTGGCGGCTGGTGGTGGGTGGTGGCGGGTGGCGGCTGGTGGTGGGTGGTGGCGGGTGGCGGCTGGTGGCGGGTGGCGGCTGGTGGTGGGTGGCGGTGGGTGGCGGCGGGTGGCGGCTGGTGGTGGGTGGCGGTGGGTGGCGGCGGGTGGCGGCGGGTGGCTGGTGGTGCGTGGTGGCGGGTGGCGGCTGGTGGTGGGTGGCGGCTGGTGGTGGGTGGCGGCTGGTGGTGGGTGGTGGCGGGTGGCGGCTGGTGGTGGGTGGTGGCGGGTGGCGGCTGGTGGTGGGTGGTGGCGGGTGGCGGCTGGTGGCGGCTGGTGGTGGGTGGCGGGTGGCGGCGGGTGGTGGGTGGCGGTGGGTGGCGGTGGGTGGCGGCGGGTGGCGGCTGGTGGCGGGTGGCGGGTGGCGGCTGGTGGTGGCGGGTGGCGGCTGGTGGTGGGTGGTGGCGGGTGGCGGCTGGTGGTGGCGGGTGGCGGCTGGTGGTGGGTGGCGGCTGGTGGTGGGTGGTGGCGGGTGGCGGCTGGTGGTGGGCGGCGGGTGGCGGCTGGTGGCGGCCAGCTGGGACACACCCTTCACCACTGAAGGTCTGAGAACAACTAACCATATGTCTCTCTCACCACCACCAGCCTAGTGTTGCCAGCTCGCGCTCTCAAAATGTTTCCTTCAAAGATTGTATATTATCTTTGAACAACAAGTTTGATTATCAAGGAAATAATGCATATATTATTGTCACATTAATACTGTGCAATATCTTATTACATTCCTGCTAAATAATTATAATTTGAAACAGGACAAAAAATCCAACATATATATATAAAAACCAACATTAGAGATCACGAGGCCTAGGCCTCGCCTGTGACCACACATCCTGCCTCCCTGGCCTGCTACACTCACACACCTCACACTCTTAACTCTCTCATAATCACTCTCACTCTCTTACTCTGTCACTCTTACTCTCTGTCACTCTTACTCTCTGTCACTCTTACTCTCTGTCACTCTTACTCTGTCACTCTTACTCTCTGTCACTCTTACTCTGTCACTCTTACTCTGTCACTCTTACACTGTCACTCTTACTCTCTGTCACTCTTACTCTCTGTCACTCTTACTCTCTGTCACTCTTACTCTCTGTCACTCTTACTCTCTGTCACTCTTACTCTCTGTCACTCTTACTCTCTGTCACTCTTACTCTCTGTCACTCTTACTCTGTCATTCTTACTCACTCTCAGTCACCCTTACCCATTCATACTCCTCTCTCACTCTTACTCTCATACTCTTACTCTCAATTACTCTTACTCTCAATCACTCTTACTCCCAATCACTCCTACTCCCAATCACTCCTACTCCCAATCACTCCTACTCTCATTCTTACTCTTACTCCCAATCACTCTTACTCCCAATCACTCTTACTCTCAATCACTTTTACTCCCAATCACTCTTACTCTCAATCACTCTTACTCTCAATCACTCTTACTCTCAATCACTCTTACTCTCATTCTTACTCTTACTCACTCTTACTCTCAATCACTCTTATTCTCATTCTTACTCCTACTCCCAATCACTCTTACTCCCAATCACTCTTACTCTCAATCACTCTTACTCCCAATCACTCTTACTCTCAATCACTCTTACTCTCAATCACTTTTACTCTCAATCACTCTTACTCCCAATCACTCTTACTCTCACTAACTCTCAATCACTCTTACTCTCACTCTAACTCTCAATCACTCTTATGCACTATTACTCACTCTTTCTCTCAGTCATCCTAACTCACTCTCATACTCACTCTTACTCTGTCACTCTTACTCTCTGTCACTCTTACTCTCTGTCACTCTTACTCTCTGTCACTCTTACTCTCTGTCACTCTTACTCTCTGTCACTCTTACTCTCTGTCACTCTTACTCTCTGTCACTCTTACTCTCTGTCACTCTTACTCTCTGTCACTCTTACTCTCTGTCACTCTTACTCTCTGTCACTCTTACTCTCTATCACTCTTACTGTCATTCTTACTCTGTCACTCTTACTCACTCTCAGTCACCCTTACCCATTCATACTCACTCTCACTCTTACTCTCATACTCTTACTCTCAATTACTCTTACTCTCAATCACTCTTACTCCCAATCACTCCTACTCCCATTCACTCCTACTCTCAATCACTCCTACTCTCATTCTTACTCTTACTCTTACTACCAATCACTCTTACTTTCAATCACTCTTATTCTCATTCTTACTCTTACTCTCACTCTTACTCCCAATCACTCTTACTCCCAATCACTCTTACTCTCAATCACTCTTACTCTCAATCACTCTTACTCTCAATCTTACTCTTACTCACTCTTACTCTCAATCACTCTTATTCTCATTCTTACTCTTACTCTCACTCTTACTCCCAATCACTCTTACTCCCAATCACTCTTACTCTCAATCACTCTTACTCTCAATCACTCTTACTCTCATTCTTACTCTTACTCACTCTTACTCTCACTCTTACTCCCAATCACTCTTACTCCCAATCACTCTTACTCTCAATCACTCTTACTCCCAATCACTCTTACTCTCAATCACTCTTACTCTCAATCACTCTTACTCTCAATCACTCTTACTCTCAATCACTCTTACTCTCACTAACTCTCAATCACTCTTACTCTCACTCTAACTCTCAATCACTCTTACTCTCATACTCACCCTTACTCTCAATCACTTTACTCTCACTCTTACTCATTCTGTCACCCTTACTCTCACTCTTACTCACTCTGTCACTCTTACTCACTCTCAGTCACTCTTACTTATACTCACTCTTACTCACACTTACACACTCTCTGGCACTCTCACTCACCTTCAGTCACTCTTACCCACTCTCGCTCACTCTTACTCACTCTAGTTAATAAGAACACGCCAATATAAGACAACAAAACGTTTTCAGATTCTTTCTCACCACTTTCCAGCAACTTTTATAATTTATATAAATTATCTTAGGGAATAATACATAAATTATATATTTAAACATGATATTAGTGTTTAGTGGAATGCATAAGGAGTCAAATTGTGTTAAAAAGAGCGATTTTTAGAAAATTTGGAAAACTACTTTTTTTTGTTCATATTATAACTAAATGGATTTTAAAGGTTTCACTCAGCCAATATATATCATTCACAATTTATTAATGAATTTTACAAAAAAACACCATAAATTTTATATTTAAACATGTAAAAACTATTTGTTTTACATTTGGAAGAAAATAATTGTAGAAAAACAATTTATAATTAAACCTTTGTGTTTGGATTTTTTGAGTAAAAGTTTCTCAAAGGCTCTCCTGCACCATTCTCAATGCAAATCATTCCCACACCTATGGGAAGAGATAGGCGAACGTTGTGTAGATGATTTGTGTTTGCTGGGTCGTCACATTTGTCCCAAACCTCCCTGCAGTTTTCAAAATATCCCAAACATCCCAATTTCGAGGCCTGAGCCATATTTTGGAGCCAAATTCTGGCTCTATGCACGTATTCGCGGTATGAAATTACGATTTTTTATACCCAACATATGCCAAGTACTGAAAGCGGCAGAGAGTCACATTTTGCACAAACTCCCCTGCAGTTTTCGAAATATCCCAAACATACCAATTTCAAGGCCTGAGCCATATTTTGGAGCCAAACTCTGGCTCTATGCACGTATTCGAAGTTTGAAATTACGACTTTTTATACCCAACATATGCCAAGTACTGAAAGCGGTGTTTGGTCACATTTGTCCCAATCCCCCCCATGCAGTTTTCGAAATATCCAAAAATATCCCAATTTCGAGGCCTGAACAATATTTTGGAGCCAAATTCTAGCTTTCTTCACGTATTCGCAGTTTGAAATTACGACTTTTTTATGCCCAACATATGCCAAGTACCGAAAGCGGCGTTTGGTCACATTTGTCTCAATCCCCCCTGCAGTTTTCAAAATATCCCAAACAAACCAATTTCTAGGCCTGAGCCATATTTTGCAGCCAAACTCTGGCTCTCTGCACGTATTCGCAGTTTGAAATTACGACTTTTTTTACCCAATATATGCCAAGTACTGAAAGGGGAGTTTGGTAACATTTGTCCAAAACCTAACCTGCAGTTTTTGAAATATCCCAAATATCTCAATTTCGAGGCCTGAGCAATATTTTTGAGCCAAATTCTGGCTCTCTGCACGTATTCGCAGTTTGAAATTACGACTTTTTTATGCCCAACATATGCAGAGTACCGAAAGCGGCGTTTGGTCACATTTGTCTCAATCCTCCCTGCAGTTTTCAAAATATCCCAAACATCCCAATTTCGAGGCCTGAGCCATATTTTGGAGCCAAATTCTGGCTCTCTGCACGTATTCGCCGTTTGATATTACGAATTTTATACCCAACATATGCCAAGTACTGAAATCGGCAGTGAGTCACATTTTGCACAAACTCCCCTGCAGTTTTCGAAATATCCCAAACATCCCAATTTCGAGGCCTGAGCCATATTTTGGAGTCAAACTCTGGCTCTCTGCACCTATTTGCAGTTTGAAATTACGACTTTTTTATACCCAATATATGCCACGTACTGAAAGCAGAGATTGGTCACATTTGTCCCAAACCCCCCCTGCAATTTTCAAAATATCCCAAACATCCCAATTTCGAGGCATGAGCCATATTTTGGAGCCAAATTTTGGCTCTCTGCACGTATTCGAAGTTTAAAATTACGAATTTATATACCCAACATTCGCCAAGTACTGAAAGCGGTGTTTCATCACATTTGTCCCAAACCTCCCTGCAGTTTTCAAAATATCCCAAACATCCCAATTTCGAGGCCTGAGCCTTATTTTGGAGCCAAATTCTGGCTCTATGCACGTATTTGCAGATTTAATTTACGACTTTTTATACCCAACATATGCTAAGTCCTGAAAGCGGCAGTTAGTCACATTTTGCACAAACTCCCCTGCAGTTTTCGAAATATCCCAAATATCCCAATTACGAGGCCTGAGCCATTTTTTGCGGCCAAATTCTGGCTCTCTGCACGTATTCGCAGTTTGAAATTATAACTTTTTTATACCCAACATATACCAAGTACTGAAAGCGGCGTTTGGTCATATTTGTCCCAAACCCCCCCTGCAGTTTTCAAAATATCCCAAACATCCCAATTTCGAGGCCTGAGCCATATTTTGGAGCCAAATTCTGGCTCTATGTACGTATTCGCGATTTGAAATTCCGACATTTTAAACCCAACATATGCCAAGTCGTGAAAGCGGCAGTGAGTCACAATTCGCACAAACTCCCCTGCAGTTTTCGAAATATCCCAAATATCCCAATTTCGTGGCCTGAACAATATTTTGGAGCCAAATTCTAGCTTTCTGCACGTATTCGCAGTTTGAAATTACGACTTTTTTATGCCCAACATATGCCAAGTACTGAAAGCGGCGTTTGGTCACATTTTTCCCAAACTCCCCCATGCAGTTTTCAAAATATCCCAAACATCATAATTTCGAGGACTGAGCAATATTTTGGAGCCAAATTCTGGCTCTATGCACGTATTCGCAGTTTGAAATTACGACTTTTTTATGCCCAACATATGCCAAGTACCGAAAGCAGCGTTTGGTCACATTTGTCTCAATCCCCCCTGCAGTTTTTAAAATATCCCAAACATCCCAATTTCGAGGCCTGAGCCATATTTTGGAGCCAAATTCTGGCTCTCTGCACGTATTCGCAGTTTAAAATTATAACTTTTTTATACCCAACATATACCAAGTACTGAAAGCTGCGTTTGGTCACATTTGTCCCAAACCCCCCCTGCAGTTTTCAAAATATCCCAAACATCCCAATTTCGAGGCCTGAGCCATATTTTGGAGCCAAATTCTGGCTCTATGCCCGTATCCGCGGTATGAAATTACGACATTTTATACCCAACATATGCCAAGTCCTGAAAGCGGCAGTGAGTCACATTTCGCACAAATTCCCCTGCAGTTTTCGAAATATCTCAAATATCGCAATTTTGAGGCCTGAGCTATATTTTGGAGCCAAATTCTGACTCTCTGCACGTATTCGAAGTTTGAAATTACGACTTTTTATACCCAATATATGCCAAGAACTGAAAGTGGCATTTGGTCACATTTGACCCAAACCTCCCTGCAGTTTTCAAAATACCCCAAACATTCCAATTTCGATACATGAGCCATATTTTGGAGCCACATTCTGGCTCTCTGCACGTATTCGCAGTTTGAAATTACGAATTATATATACCCAACATATGCCAAGTATTGAAAGCAGCGTTTCGTCACATTTGTCCCAAACCTCCCTGCAGTTTTCAAAATATCCCAAACATCCCAATTTCGAGGCCTGAGCCATATTTTGGAGCCAAATTCTGGCTCTATGCACGTATTCGCGGTTTGAAATTACGATTTTTTATACCCAACATATGCCAAGTCTGAAAGCGGCAGTGAGTCACATTTCGCACAAACTCCCCTGCAGTTTTCGAAATATCCCAAATATCCCAATTTCGAGGCCTGAACAATATTTTGGAGCCAAATTGTAGCGTTCTGCACGTATTCGCAGTTTGAAATTACGACTTTTTTATGCCCAACATATGCCAAGTACTGAAAGCGGCAGAGAGTCACATTTTGCACAAACTCCCCTGCAGTTTTCGAAATATCCCAAACATACCAATTTCAAGGCCTGAGCCATATTTTGGAGCCAAACTCTGGCTCTATGCACGTATTCGAAGTTTGAAATTACGACTTTTTATACCCAACATATGCCAAGTACTGAAAGCGGTGTTTGGTCACATTTGTCCCAATCCCCCCCATGCAGTTTTCGAAATATCCCAAATATCCCAATTTCGAGGCCTGAACAATATTTTGGAGCCAAATTCTAGCTTTCTTCACGTATTCGCAGTTTGAAATTACGACTTTTTTATGCCCAACATATGCCAAGTACCGAAAGCGGCGTTTGGTCACATTTGTCTCAATCCCCCCTGCAGTTTTCAAAATATCCCAAACAAACCAATTTCTAGGCCTGAGCCATATTTTGCAGCCAAACTTTGGCTCTCTGCACGTATTCGCAGTTTGAAATTACGACTTTTTTTACCCAATATATGCCAAGTACTGAAAGGGGAGTTTGGTAACATTTATCCAAAACCTCCCCTGCAGTTTTTGAAATATCCCAAATATCTCAATTTTGAGGCCTGAGCAATATTTTTGAGCCAAATTCTGGCTCTCTGCACGTATTCGCAGTTTGAAATTACGACTTTTTTATGCCCAACATATGCAGAGTACCGAAAGCGGCGTTTGGTCACATTTGTCTCAATCCTCCCTGCAGTTTTCGAAATATCCCAAACATCCCAATTTCGAGGCCTGAGCCATATTTTGGAGTCAAACTCTGGCTCTCTGCACCTATTTGCAGTTTGAAATTACGACTTTTTTATACCCAATATATGCCACGTACTGAAAGCGGAGATTGGTCACATTTGTCCCAAACCCCCCCTGCAATTTTCAAAATATCCCAAACATCCCAATTTCGAGGCATGAGCCATATTTTGGAGCCAAATTTTGGCTCTCTGCACGTATTCGAAGTTTAAAATTACGAATTTATATACCCAACATTCGCCAAGTACTGAAAGCGGTGTTTCATCACATTTGTCCCAAACCTCCCTGCAGTTTTCAAAATATCCCAAACATCCCAATTTCGAGGCCTGAGCCTTATTTTGGAGCCAAATTCTGGCTCTATGCACGTATTTGCAGATTTAATTTACGACTTTTTATACCCAACATATGCTAAGTCCTGAAAGCGGCAGTTAGTCACATTTTGCACAAACTCCCCTGCAGTTTTCGAAATATCCCAAATATCCCAATTACGAGGCCTGAGCCATTTTTTGCGGCCAAATTCTGGCTCTCTGCACGTATTCGCAGTTTGAAATTATAACTTTTTTATACCCAACACATACCAAGTACTGAAAGCGGCGTTTGGTCATATTTGTCCCAAACCCCCCCTGCAGTTTTCAAAATATCCCAAACATCCCAATTTCGAGGCCTGAGCCATATTTTGGAGCCAAATTCTGGCTCTATGCACGTATTCGCGGTTTGAAATTCCGACATTTTATACCCAACATATGCCAAGTCTTGAAAGCGGCAGTGAGTCACAATTCGCACAAACTCCCCTGCAGTTTTCGAAATATCCCAAATATCCCAATTTCGAGGCCTGAACAATATTTTGGAGCCAAATTCTAGCTTTCTGCACGTATTCGCAGTTTGAAATTACGACTTTTTTATGCCCAACATGTGCCAAGTACTGAAAGCGGCGTTTGGTCACATTTTTCCCAAACTCCCCCATGCAGTTTTCAAAATATCCCAAACATCATAATTTCGAGGACTGAGCAATATTTTGGAGCCAAATTCTGGCTCTCTGCACGTATTCGCAGTTTGAAATTAGGAATTTTTTATACCCCACATATGCCAAGTACTGAAAGCGGCGTTTGGTTACATTTGTCCCAAACCTCCCAGCAGTTTTCAAAATATCCCATACATCACAATATCGAGGCCTGAGCCGTATTTTGGAGCCAAATTCTGGCTCTCTGCACGTATTCGCAGTTTGAAATTACGATTTTTTTTACCCAACATATGCCAAGTACTGAACTTGGCGTTTGGTCACATTTGTCCAAAACCCCCCCTGCAGTTTTCAAAATATCCCAAACATCCCAATTTCGAGGCCTGAGCCATATTTTGGAGCCAAATTCTGGCTCTATGCACGTATCCCCGGTATGAAATTACGACATTTTATACCCAACATATGCCAAGTCCTGAAAGCGGCAGTGAGTCACATTTCGCACAAATTCCCCTGCAGTTTTCGAAATATCTCAAATATCCCAATTTTTAGGCCTGAGCTATATTTTGGAGCCAAATTCTGACTCTCTGCACGTATTCGAAGTTTGAAATTACGACTTTTTTTAGCCAACATATGCCAAGTACTGAAAGTGGCGTTTGGTCACATTTGACCCAAACCTCCCTGCAGTTTTCAAAATATCCCAAACATCCCAATTTCGATGCATGAGCCATATTTTGGAGCCACATTCTGGCTCTCTGCACGTATTCGCAGTTTGAAATTACGAATTTATATACCCAACATATGCCAAGTATTGAAAGCAGCGTTTCGTCACATTTGTCCCAAACCTCCCTGCAGTTTTCAAAATATCCCAAACATCCCAATTTCGAGGCCTGAGCCATATTTTGGAGCCAAATTCTGGCTCTATGCACGTATTCGCGGTTTGAAATTACGATTTTTTATACCCAACATATGCCAAGTCTGAAAGCGGCAGTGAGTCACATTTCGCACAAACTCCCCTGCAGTTTTCGAAATATCCCAAATATCCCAATTTCGAGGCCTGAACAATATTTTGGAGCC
The DNA here is from genome assembly GCF_040958095.1 of Procambarus clarkii. Taxonomy (NCBI): domain Eukaryota; kingdom Metazoa; phylum Arthropoda; class Malacostraca; order Decapoda; family Cambaridae; genus Procambarus; species Procambarus clarkii. The sequence continues at coordinate 5,996,862 of NW_027189129.1, forward strand.
AAATTCTAGCTTTCTGCACGTATTCGCAGTTTGAAATTACGACTTTTTTATGCCCAACATATGCCAAGAACTGAAAGCGGCGTTTGGTCACATTTTTCCCAAACTCCCCCATGCAGTTTTCAAAATATCCCAAACATCATAATTTCGAGGACTGAGCAATATTTTGGAGCCAAATTCTGGCTCTATGCACGTATTCGCAGTTTGAAATTACGACTTTTTTATGCCCAACATATGCCAAGTACCGAAAGCAGCGTTTGGTCACATTTGTCTCAATCCCCCCTGCAGTTTTTAAAATATCCCAAACATCCCAATTTCGAAGCCTGAGCCATATTTTGGAGCCAAATTCTGGCTCTCTGCACGTATTCGCAGTTTAAAATTATAACTTTTTTATACCCAAAATATACCAAGTACTGAAAGCTGCGTTTGGTCACATTTGTCCCAAACCCCCCCTGCAGTTTTCAAAATATCCCAAACATCCCAATTTCGAGGCCTGAGCCATATTTTGGAGCCAAATTCTGGCTCTATGCCCGTATCCGCGGTATGAAATTACGACATTTTATACCCAACATATGCCAAGTCCTGAAAGCGGCAGTGAGTCACATTTCGCACAAATTCCCCTGCAGTTTTCGAAATATCTCAAATATCGCAATTTTGAGGCCTGAGCTATATTTTGGAGCCAAATTCTGACTCTCTGCACGTATTCGAAGTTTGAAATTACGACTTTTTATACCCAATATATGCCAAGAACTGAAAGTGGCATTTGGTCACATTTGACCCAAACCTCCCTGCAGTTTTCAAAATACCCCAAACATTCCAATTTCGATACATGAGCCATATTTTGGAGCCACATTCTGGCTCTCTGCACGTATTCGCAGTTTGAAATTACGAATTATATATACCCAACATATGCCAAGTATTGAAAGCAGCGTTTCGTCACATTTGTCCCAAACCTCCCTGCAGTTTTCAAAATATCCCAAACATCCCAATTTCGAGGCCTGAGCCATATTTTGGAGCCAAATTCTGGCTCTATGCACGTATTCGCGGTTTGAAATTACGATTTTTTATACCCAACATATGCCAAGTCTGAAAGCGGCAGTGAGTCACATTTCGCACAAACTCCCCTGCAGTTTTCGAAATATCCCAAATATCCCAATTTCGAGGCCTGAACAATATTTTGGAGCCAAATTGTAGCGTTCTGCACGTATTCGCAGTTTGAAATTACGACTTTTTTATGCCCAACATATGCCAAGTACTGAAAGCGGCAGAGAGTCACATTTTGCACAAACTCCCCTGCAGTTTTCGAAATATCCCAAACATACCAATTTCAAGGCCTGAGCCATATTTTGGAGCCAAACTCTGGCTCTATGCACGTATTCGAAGTTTGAAAATACGACTTTTTATACCCAACATATGCCAAGTACTGAAAGCGGTGTTTGGTCACATTTGTCCCAATCCCCCCCATGCAGTTTTCGAAATATCCCAAATATCCCAATTTCGAGGCCTGAACAATATTTTGGAGCCAAATTCTAGCTTTCTTCACGTATTCGCAGTTTGAAATTACGACTTTTTTATGCCCAACATATGCCAAGTACCGAAAGCGGCGTTTGGTCACATTTGTCTCAATCCCCCCTGCAGTTTTCAAAATATCCCAAACAAACCAATTTCTAGGCCTGAGCCATATTTTGCAGCCAAACTCTGGCTCTCTGCACGTATTCGCAGTTTGAAATTACGACTTTTTTTACCCAATATATGCCAAGTACTGAAAGGGGAGTTTGGTAACATTTGTCCAAAACCTCCCCTGCAGTTTTTGAAATATCCCAAATATCTCAATTTTGAGGCCTGAGCAATATTTTTGAGCCAAATTCTGGCTCTCTGCACGTATTCGCAGTTTGAAATTACGACTTTTTTATGCCCAACATATGCAGAGTACCGAAAGCGGCGTTTGGTCACATTTGTCTCAATCCTCCCTGCAGTTTTCGAAATATCCCAAACATCCCAATTTCGAGGCCTGAGCCATATTTTGGAGTCAAACTCTGGCTCTCTGCACCTATTTGCAGTTTGAAATTACGACTTTTTTATACCCAATATATGCCACGTACTGAAAGCGGAGATTGGTCACATTTGTCCCAAACCCCCCCTGCAATTTTCAAAATATCCCAAACATCCCAATTTCGAGGCATGAGCCATATTTTGGAGCCAAATTTTGGCTCTCTGCACGTATTCGAAGTTTAAAATTACGAATTTATATACCCAACATTCGCCAAGTACTGAAAGCGGTGTTTCATCACATTTGTCCCAAACCTCCCTGCAGTTTTCAAAATATCCCAAACATCCCAATTTCGAGGCCTGAGCCTTATTTTGGAGCCAAATTCTGGCTCTATGCACGTATTTGCAGATTTAATTTACGACTTTTTATACCCAACATATGCTAAGTCCTGAAAGCGGCAGTTAGTCACATTTTGCACAAACTCCCCTGCAGTTTTCGAAATATCCCAAATATCCCAATTACGAGGCCTGAGCCATTTTTTGCGGCCAAATTCTGGCTCTCTGCACGTATTCGCAGTTTGAAATTATAACTTTTTTATACCCAACACATACCAAGTACTGAAAGCGGCGTTTGGTCATATTTGTCCCAAACCCCCCCTGCAGTTTTCAAAATATCCCAAACATCCCAATTTCGAGGCCTGAGCCATATTTTGGAGCCAAATTCTGGCTCTATGCACGTATTCGCGGTTTGAAATTCCGACATTTTATACCCAACATATGCCAAGTCTTGAAAGCGGCAGTGAGTCACAATTCGCACAAACTCCCCTGCAGTTTTCGAAATATCCCAAATATCCCAATTTCGAGGCCTGAACAATATTTTGGAGCCAAATTCTAGCTTTCTGCACGTATTCGCAGTTTGAAATTACGACTTTTTGATGCCCAACATGTGCCAAGTACTGAAAGCGGCGTTTGGTCACATTTTTCCCAAACTCCCCCATGCAGTTTTCAAAATATCCCAAACATCATAATTTCGAGGACTGAGCAATATTTTGGAGCCAAATTCTGGCTCTCTGCACGTATTCGCAGTTTGAAATTAGGAATTTTTTATACCCCACATATGCCAAGTACTGAAAGCGGCGTTTGGTTACATTTGTCCCAAACCTCCCAGCAGTTTTCAAAATATCCCATACATCACAATATCGAGGCCTGAGCCGTATTTTGGAGCCAAATTCTGGCTCTCTGCACGTATTCGCAGTTTGAAATTACGATTTTTTTTTACCCAACATATGCCAAGTACTGAACTTGGCGTTTGGTCACATTTGTCCAAAACCCCCCCTGCAGTTTTCAAAATATCCCAAACATCCCAATTTCGAGGCCTGAGCCATATTTTGGAGCCAAATTCTGGCTCTATGCACGTATCCCCGGTATGAAATTACGACATTTTATACCCAACATATGCCAAGTCCTGAAAGCGGCAGTGAGTCACATTTCGCACAAATTCCCCTGCAGTTTTCGAAATATCTCAAATATCCCAATTTTTAGGCCTGAGCTATATTTTGGAGCCAAATTCTGACTCTCTGCACGCATTCGAAGTTTGAAATTACGACTTTTTTTAGCCAACATATGCCAAGTACTGAAAGTGGCGTTTGGTCACATTTGACCCAAACCTCCCTGCAGTTTTCAAAATATCCCAAACATCCCAATTTCGATGCATGAGCCATATTTTGGAGCCACATTCTGGCTCTCTGCACGTATTCGCAGTTTGAAATTACGAATTTATATACCCAACATATGCCAAGTATTGAAAGCAGCGTTTCGTCACATTTGTCCCAAACCTCCCTGCAGTTTTCAAAATATCCCAAACATCCCAATTTCGAGGCCTGAGCCATATTTTGGAGCCAAATTCTGGCTCTATGCACGTATTCGCGGTTTGAAATTACGATTTTTTATACCCAACATATGCCAAGTCTGAAAGCGGCAGTGAGTCACATTTCGCACAAACTCCCCTGCAGTTTTCGAAATATCCCAAATATCCCAATTTCGAGGCCTGAACAATATTTTGGAGCCAAATTCTAGCTTTCTGCACGTATTCGCAGTTTGAAATTACGACTTTTTTATGCCCAACATATGCCAAGTACTGAAAGCGGCGTTTGGTCACATTTTTCCCAAACTCCCCCATGCAGTTTTCAAAATATCCCAAACATCATAATTTCGAGGACTGAGCAATATTTTGGAGCCAAATTCTGGCTCTATGCACGTATTCGCAGTTTGAAATTACGACTTTTTTATGCCCAACATATGCCAAGTACCGAAAGCAGCGTTTGGTCACATTTGTCTCAATCCCCCCTGCAGTTTTTAAAATATCCCAAACATCCCAATTTCGAAGCCTGAGCCATATTTTGGAGCCAAATTCTGGCTCGCTGCACGTATTCGCAGTTTGAAATTAGGAATTTTTTATACCCCATATATGTCAAGTACTGAAAGCGGCGTTTGGTTACATTTGTCCCAAACCTCCCAGCAGTTTTTAAAATATCCCATACATCACAATATCGAGGCCTGAGCCATATTTTGGAGCCAAATTCTGGCTCTCTGCACGTATTCGCAGTTTGATATTACGATTTTTATACCCAACATTCGCCAAGTACCGAAAGCGGTGTTTCGTCACATTTGTCCCAAACCTCCCTGCAGTTTTCAAAATATCCCAAACATCCCAATTTCGAGGCCTGAGCCATATTTTGGAGCCAAATTCTGGCTCTCTGCACGTATTCGCAGTTTAAAATTATAACTTTTTTATACCCAACATATACCAAGTACTGAAAGCGGCGTTTGGTCACATTTGTCCCAAACCCCCCCTGCAGTTTTCAAAATATCCCAAACATCCTAATTTCGAGGCCTGAGCCATATTTTGGAGCCAAATTCTGGCTCTATGCACGTATCCGCGGTATGAAATTACGACATTTTATACCCAACATATGCCAAGTCCTGAAAGCGGCAGTGAGTCACATTTCGCACAAATTCCCCTGCAGTTTTCGAAATATCTCAAATATCGCAATTTTGAGGCCTGAGCTATATTTTGGAGCCAAATTCTGACTCTCTGCACGTATTCGAAGTTTGAAATTACGACTTTTTATACCCAATATATGCCAAGAACTGAAAGTGGCATTTGGTCACATTTGACCCAAACCTCCCTGCAGTTTTCAAAATATCCCAAACATTCCAATTTCGATACATGAGCCATATTTTGGAGCCACATTCTGGCTCTCTGCACGTATTCGCAGTTTGAAATTACGAATTATATATACCCAACATATGCCAAGTATTGAAAGCAGCGTTTCGTCACATTTGTCCCAAACCTCCCTGCAGTTTTCAAAATATCCCAAACATCCCAATTTCGAGGCCTGAGCCATATTTTGGAGCCAAATTCTGGCTCTATGCACGTATTCGCAGTTTGAAATTATAACTTTTTTATACCCAACATATACCAAGTACTGAAAGCGGCGTTTGGTCATATTTGTCCCAAACACCCCCTGCAGTTTTCAGAATATCCCAAACATCCCAATTTCGAGGCCTGAGCCATATTTTGGAGCCAAATTCTGGCTCTATGCACGTATTCGCGGTTTGAAATTCCGACATTTTATACCCAACATATGCCAAGTCTTGAAAGCGGCAGTGAGTCACAATTCGCACAAACTCCCCTGCAGTTTTCGAAATATCCCAAATATCCCAATTTCGAGGCCTGAACAATATTTTGGAGCCAAATTCTAGCTTTCTGCACGTATTCGCAGTTTGAAATTACGACTTTTTTATGCCCAACATATGCCAAGTACTGAAAGCGGCGTTTGGTCACATTTTTCCCAAACTCCCCCATGCAGTTTTCAAAATATCCCAAACATCATAATTTCGAGGACTGAGCAATATTTTGGAGCCAAATTCTGGCTCTCTGCACGTATTCGCAGTTTGAAATTAGGAATTTTTTATACCCCACATATGCCAAGTACTGAAAGCGGCGTTTGGTTACATTTGTCCCAAACCTCCCAGCAGTTTTCAAAATATCCCATATATCACAATATCGAGGCCTGAGCCGTATTTTGGAGCCAAATTCTGGCTCTCTGCACGTATTCGAAGTTTGAAATTACGACTTTTTTTAGCCAACATATGCCAAGTACTGAAAGTGGGATTTGGTCACATTTGACCAAAACCTCCCTGCAGTTTTCAAAATATCCCAAACATCCCAATTTCGATGCATGAGCCATAATTTGGAGCCACATTCTGGCTCTCTTCACGTATCCGCGGTATGAAATTACGACATTTTATACCCAACATATGCCAAGTCCTGAAAGCGGCAGTGAGTCACATTTCGCTCAAATTCCCCTGCAGTTTTCGAAATATCTAAAATATCCCAATTTTGAGGCCTGAACTATATTTTGGAGCCAAATTCTGACTCTCTGCACGTATTCGAAGTTTGAAATTACGACTTTTTTTAGCCAACATATGCCAAGTACTGAAAGTGGGATTTGGTCACATTTGACCAAAACCTCCCTGCAGTTTTCAAAATATCCCAAACATCCCAATTTCGATGCATGAGCCATATTTTGGAGCCACATTCTGGCTCTCTGCACGTATTCGCAGTTTGAAATTACGAATTTATATACCCAACATATGCCAAGTATTGAAAGCAGCGTTTCGTCACATTTGTCCCAAACCTCCCTGCAGTTTTCAAAATATCCCAAACATCCCAATTTCGAGGCCTGAGCCATATTTTGGAGCCAAATTCTGGCTCTATGCACGTATTCGCGGTTTGAAATTACGATTTTTTATACCCAACATATGCCAAGTCTGAAAGCGGCAGTGAGTCACATTTCGCACAAACTCCCCTGCAGTTTTCGAAATATCCCAAATATCCCAATTTCGAGGCCTGAACAATATTTTGGAGCCAAATTCTAGCTTTCTGCACGTATTCGCAGTTTGAAATTACGACTTTATTATGCCCAACATATGCCAAGTACTGAAAGCGGCGTTTGGTCACATTTTTCCCAAACTCCCCCATGCAGTTTTCAAAATATCCCAAACATCATAATTTCGAGGACTGAGCAATATTTTGGAGCCAAATTCTGGCTCTATGCACGTATTCGCAGTTTGAAATTTCGACTTTTAATACCCAACATATGCCAAGTCCTGAAAGCGGCAGTGAGTCAAATTTTGCACAAACTCCCTTACAGTTTTTGAAATATCCCAAACATCCCAACTTCGATGCCTGAGCTATATTTTGGAGGCAAATTCTGGCTCTCTGCACGTATTTGCAGTTTGAAAATACGATTTTTTTATACCCAACATATGCCAAGTACTCAAAGAGGCGTTTGGTTACATTTGTCCCAAACCTCCCAGCAGTTTTCAAAATATCCCATATATCACAATATCGAGGCCTGAGCCGTATTTTGGAGCCAAATTCTGGCTCTCTGCACGTATTCGAAGTTTGAAATTACGACTTTTTTTTAGCCAACATATGCCAAGTACTGAAAGTGGGATTTGGTCACATTTGACCAAAACCTCCCTGCAGTTTTCAAAATATCCCAAACATCCCAATTTCGATGCATGAGCCATAATTTGGAGCCACATTCTGGCTCTCTGCACGTATCCGCGGTATGAAATTACGACATTTTATACCCAACATATGCCAAGTCCTGAAAGCGGCAGTGAGTCACATTTCGCTCAAATTCCCCTGCAGTTTTCGAAATATCTAAAATATCCCAATTTTGAGGCCTGAACTATATTTTGGAGCCAAATTCTGACTCTCTGCACGTATTCGAAGTTTGAAATTACGACTTTTTTTAGCCAACATATGCCAAGTACTGAAAGTGGGATTTGGTCACATTTGACCAAAACCTCCCTGCAGTTTTCAAAATATCCCAAACATCCCAATTTCGATGCATGAGCCATATTTTGGAGCCACATTCTGGCTCTCTGCACGTATTCGCAGTTTGAAATTACGAATTTATATACCCAACATATGCCAAGTATTGAAAGCAGCGTTTCGTCACATTTGTCCCAAACCTCCCTGCAGTTTTCAAAATATCCCAAACATCCCAATTTCGAGGCCTGAGCCATATTTTGGAGCCAAATTCTGGCTCTATGCACGTATTCGCGGTTTGAAATTACGATTTTTTATACCCAACATATGCCAAGTCTGAAAGCGGCAGTGAGTCACATTTCGCACAAACTCCCCTGCAGTTTTCGAAATATCCCAAATATCCCAATTTCGAGGCCTGAACAATATTTTGGAGCCAAATTCTAGCTTTCTGCACGTATTCGCAGTTTGAAATTACGACTTTTTTATGCCCAACATATGCCAAGTACTGAAAGCGGCGTTTGGTCACATTTTTCCCAAACTCCCCCATGCAGTTTTCAAAATATCCCAAACATCATAATTTCGAGGACTGAGCAATATTTTGGAGCCAAATTCTGGCTCTATGCACGTATTCGCAGTTTGAAATTTCGACTTTTAATACCCAACATATGCCAAGTCCTGAAAGCGGCAGTGAGTCAAATTTTGCACAAACTCCCTTACAGTTTTTGAAATATCCCAAACATCCCAACTTCGATGCCTGAGCTATATTTTGGAGGCAAATTCTGGCTCTCTGCACGTATTTGCAGTTTGAAAATACGATTTTTTTATACCCAACATATGCCAAGTACTCAAAGAGGCGTTTGGTTACATTTGTCCCTAACCTCCCTGCAGTTTTCAAAATATCCCAAACATCACAATATCGAGCCCTAAGCCATATTTTGGAGCCAAATTCTGGCTCTCTGCACGTATTCGCAGTTTGATATTACGACTTTTATACCCAACATATTCCAAGTACTGAAAGCGGCAGAGAGTCACATTTTGCACAAACTCCCCTGCAGTTTTCGAAATATCCCAAACATACCAATTTCAAGGCCTGAGCCATATTTTGGAGCCAAACTCTGGCTCTCTGCACGTATTCGAAGTTTGAAATTACGACTTTTTATACCCAACATATGCCAAGTACTGAAAGCGGTGTTTGGTCACATTTGTCCCAAACCCCCCCATGCAGTTTTCGATATATCCCAAATATCCCAATTTCGAGGCCTGAACAATATTTTGGAGCCAAATTCTAGCTTTCTTCACGTATTCGCAGTTTGAAATTACGACTTTTTTATGCCCAACATATGCCAAGTACCGAAAGCGGCGTTTGGTCACATTTGTCTCAATCCCCCCTGCAGTTTTCAAAATATCCCAAACAAACCAATTTCTAGGCCTGAGCCATATTTTGCAGCCAAACTCTGGCTCTCTGCACGTATTCGCAGTTTGAAATTACGACTTTTTTTACCCAATATATGCCAAGTACTGAAAGCGGAGTTTGGTAACATTCGTCCAAAACCTCCCTTGCAGTTTTCAAAATATCCCAAACATCCCAATTTCGAGGCCTGAGCCATATTTTGGAGCCAAATTCTGGCTCTCTGCACGTATTCGCAGTTTGATATTCCGATTTTTATACCCAACATATGCCAAGTACTGAAAGCGGCAGTGAGTCACATTTTGCACAAACTCCCCTGCAGTTTTCGAAATATCCCAAACATCCCAATTTCGAGGCCTGAGCCATATTTTGGAGTCAAACTCTGGCTCTCTGCACCTATTTGCAGTTTGAAATTACGACTTTTTTATACCCAATATATGCCACGTACTGAAAGCGGAGATTGGTCACATTTGTCCCAAACCCCCCCTGCAATTTTCAAAATATCCCAAACATCCCAATTTCGAGGCATGAGCCATATTTTGGAGCCAAATTTTGGCTCTCTGCACGTATTCGAAGTTTAAAATTACGAATTTATATACCCAACATTCGCCAAGTACTGAAAGCGGCGTTTCATCACATTTGTCCCAAACCTCCCTGCAGTTTTCAAAATATCCCAAACATCAGAATTTCGAGGCCTGAGCCTTATTTTGGAGCCAAATTCTGGCTCTATGCACGTATTTGCAGATTTAATTTACGACTTTTTATACCAAACATATGCTAAGTCCTGAAAGCGGTAGTTAGTCACATTTTGCACAAACTCCCCTGCAGTTTTCGAATTATCCCAAATATCCCAATTACGAGGCCTGAGCCATTTTTTGCAGCCAAATTCTGGCTCTCTGCACGTATTCGCAGTTTGAAATTATAACTTTTTTATACCCAACATATACCAAGTACTGAAAGCGGCGTTTGGTCACATTTGTCCCTAACCCCCCCTGCAGTTTTCAAAATATCCCAAACATCCCAATTTCGAGGCCTGAGCCATATTTTGGAGCCAAATTCTGGCTCTATGCACGTATTCGCGGTTTGAAATTCCGACATTTTATACCCAACTTATGCCAAGTCTTGAAAGCGGCAGTGAGTCACATTTCGCACAAACTCCCCTGCAGTTTTCGAAATATCCCAAATATCGCAATTTCGAGGCCTGAGCCATATTTTGGAGCCAAATTCTGGCTCTCTGCACGTATTCGCAGTTTGAAATTACGACTTTTTTTTACCCAACATATGCCAAGTACTGAACTCGGCGTTTGGTCACATTTGTCCAAAACCCCCCCTGCAGTTTTCAAAATATCCCAAACATCCCAATTTCGAGGCCTGAGCCATATTTTGGAGCCAAATTCTGGCTCTATGCACGTATCCGCGGTATGAAATTACGACATTTTATACCCAACATATGTCAAGTCCTGAAAGAAACAGTGAGTCACATTTCGCACAAATTCCCCTGCAGTTTTCGAAATATCTCAAATATCCCAATTTTGAGGCCTGAACTATATTTTGGAGCCAAATTCTGACTCTCTGCACGTATTCGAAGTTTGAAATTACGACTTTTTATACCCAACATATGCCAAGTACTGAAAGTGGCATTTGGTCACATTTGACGCAAACCTCCCTGCAGTTTTCAAAATATCCCAAACATCCCAATTTCGATGCATGAGCCATATTTTGGAGCCACATTCTGGCTCTCTGCACGTATTCGCAGTTTGAAATTACGAATTTATATACCCAACATATGCGAAGTATTGAAAGCAGCGTTTTGTCACATTTGTCCCAAACCTCCCTGCAGTTTTCGAAATATCTCAAATATCCCAATTTTGAGGCCTGAACTATATTTTGGAGCCAAATTCTGACTCTCTGCACGTATTCGAAGTTTGAAATTACGACTTTTTTATGCCCAACATATGCCAAGTACTGAAAGCGGCGTTTGGTCACATTTTTCCCAAACCCCCCCATGCAGTTTTCAAAATATCCCAAACATCATAATTTCGAGGACTGAGCAATATTTTGGAGCCAAATTCTGGCTCTATGCACGTATTCGCAGTTTGAAATTACGACTTTTTATACCCAACATATGCCAAGTCCTGAAAGCGGCAGTGAGTCAAATTTTGCACAAACTCCCTTGCAGTTTTTGAAATATCCCAAACATCCCAATTTCGATGCCTGAGCCATATTTTGGAGGCAAATTCTGGCTCTCTCCACGTATTCGCATTTTGAAAATACGATTTTTTTATACCCAACATATGCCAAGTACTGAAAGAGGCGTTTGGTTACATTTGTCCCTAACCTCCCTGCAGTTTTCAAAATATCCCAAACATCACAATATCGAGGCCTAAGTCATATTTTGGAGCCAAATTCTGGCTCTCTGCACGTATTCGCAGTTTGATATTGCGATTTTTATACCCAACATATGCCAAGTACTGCAAGCGGCAGAGAGTCACATTTGTCTCAATCCCCCCTGCAGTTTTCAAAATATCCCAAACAAACCAATTTCTAGGCCTGAGCCATATTTTGCAGCCAATCTCTGGCTCTCTGCACTTATTCGCAGTTTGAAATTACGACTTTTTTTACCCAATATATGCCATGTACTGAAAGCGGAGTTTGGTAACATTTGTCCAAAACCTCACCTGCAGTTTTCCAAATATTCCAAACATCCCAATTTCGAGGCCTGTGCCATATTTTGGAGCCAAATTCTGGCTCTATGCACGTATTCGCGGTTTGAAGTTACGATATTTTATACCTAACATATATCAAGTCCTGAAAGCGGCAGTGAGTCACATTTCGCACAAATTCCCCTGCAGTTTTTGAAATATCCCAAATATCTCAATTTCGAGGCCTGAGCAATATTTTTGAGCCAAATTCTGGCTCTATGCACGTATTCGCAGTTTAAAATTACGACTTTTTTATGCCCAACATATGCCAAGTACCGAAAGCGGCGTTTGGTCACATTTGTCTCAATCCCCCCTGCAGTTTTCAAAATATCCCAAACATCCCAATTTCGAGGCCTGAGCCATATTTTGGAGCCAAATTCTGGCTCTCTGCACGTATTCGCAGTTTGATATTACGATTTTTATACCCAACATATGCCAAGTACTGAAAGCGGCAGTGAGTCACATTTTGCACAAACTCCCCTGCAGTTTTCGAAATATCCCAAACATCCCAATTTCGAGGCCTGAGCCATATTTTGGAGTCAAACTCTGGCTCTCTGCACCTATTTGCAGTTTGAAATTACGACTTTTTTATACCCAATATATGCCACGAACTGAAAGCGGAGATTGGTCACATTTGTCCCAAACCCCCCCTGCAGTTTTCAAAATATCCCAAACATCCCAATTTCGAGGCATGAGCCATATTTTGGAGCCAAATTTTGGCTCTCTGCACGTATTCGAAGTTTAAAATTACGAATTTATATACCCAACATTCGCCAAGTACTGAAAGCGGCGTTTCGTCACAGTTGTCCCAAACCTCCCTGCAGTTTTCAAAATATCCCAAACATCCCAATTTCGAGGCCTGAGCCTTATTTTAGAGCCAAATTCTGGCTCTATGCACGTATTCGCAGATTTAATTTACTACTTTTTATACCCAACATATGCTAAGTCCTGAAAGCGGCAGTTAGTCACATTTTGCACAAACTCCCCTGCAGTTTTCGAAATATCCCAATTACGAGGCCTGAGCCGTTTTTTGCAGCCAAATTCTGGCTCTCTGCACGTATTCGCAGTTTGAAATTATAACTTTTTTATACCCAACATATACCAAGTACTGAAAGCGGCGTTTGGTCACATTTGTCAAAAACCCCCCCTGCAGTTTTCAAAATATCCCAAACATCCCAATTTCGAGGCCTGAGCCATATTTTAGAGCCAAATTCTGGCTCTATGCACGTATTCGCGGTTTGAAATTCCGACATTTTATACCCAACATATGCCAAGTCTTGAAAGCGGCAGTGAGTCACATTTCGCACAAACTCCCCTGCAGTTTTCGAAATATCCCAATTTCGAGGCCTGAGCCATATTTTGGAGCCAAATTCTGGCTCTCTGCACGTATTCGTAGTTTGAAATTACGACTTTTTTATACCCAACATATGCCAAGTACTGAACTCGGCGTTTGGTCATATTTGTCTAAAACCCCTCCTGCAGTTTTCAAAATATCCCCAAACATCCCAATTTCGAGGCCTGAGCCATATTTTGGAGTCAAATTCTGGCTCTATGCACGTATCCGCGGTATGAAATGATGACATTTTATACCCAACATATGCCAAGTCCTTAAAGCGGCAGTGAGTCACATTTCGCACAAACTCCCCTGCAGTTTTCGAAATATCTCAAATATCCCAATTTTGAGGCCTGAGCCATATATTTGAGTCAAATTCTGGCTCTCTGCACGAATTCGCAGTTTGAAAATACGATTTTTTTATACCCAACATATGCCAAGTACTGAAAGCGGCGTTTGGTTACATTTGTCCCTAACCTACCTGCAGTTTTCAAAATATCCCAAACATCACAATATCGAGGCCTGAGCCATATTTTGGAGCCAAATTCTGGCTCTCTGCACGCATTCGCAGTTTGATATTACGATTTTTATACCCAACATATGCCAAGTATTGAAAGCGGCATTTCGTCACATTTGTCCCACACCCCCCCCCATGCAGTTTTCAAAATATCCCAAACATAATAATTTCGAGGACTGAGCAATATTTTGGAGCCAAATTCTGGCTCTATGCACGTATTCGCAGTTTGAAATTACGACTTTTTATACCCAACATATGCCAAGTCTTGAAAGCGGCAGTGAGTCAAATTTTGCACAAACTCCCTTACAGTTTTTGAAATATCCCAAACATCCCAATTTCGATGCCTGAGCCATATATTTGAGTCAAATTCTGGCTCTCTGCACGAATTCGCAGTTTGAAAATACGATTTTTTTATACCCAACATATGCCAAGTACTGAAAGCGGCGTTTGGTTACATTTGTCCCTAACCTACCTGCAGTTTTCAAAATATCCCAAACATCACAATATCGAGGCCTGAGCCATATTTTGGAGCCAAATTCTGGCTCTCTGCACGCATTCGCAGTTTGAAATTACGACTTTTTATACCCAACATATGCCAAGTACTGAAAGCGGCGTTTGGTCACATTTGTCCCAAACCCCCCCCATGCAGTTTTCGAAATATCCCAAATATCCCAATTTCGAGGCATGAACAATATTTTGGAGTCAAATTCTAGCTTTCTGCACGTATTCGCAGTTTGAAATTACGACTTTTTTATGCCCAACATATGCCAAGTACGGAAAGCGGCGTTTGGTCACATTTGTCTCAATCCCCCCTGCAGTTTTCAAAATATCCAAAACATCCCAATTTCGAGGCCTGAGCCATATTTTGGAGCCAAATTCTGGCTCTATGCACGGATTCGCAGTTTGAAATTACGACATTTTATACCCAACATATGCCAAGTCTTGAAAGCAGCAGTGAGTCACATTCCGCACAGACTCCCCTGCAGTTTTCGAAATATCCCAAATATCCCAATTTCGAGGCCTGAGCCATATTTTGGAGCCAAATTCTGGTTCTCTGCACGTATTCGCAGTTTGAAATTACGACTTTTTTATACCCAACATATGCCAAGTACTGAACGCGGCGTTTGGTCACATTTGTCCAAAACCCCCCTTGCAGTTTTCAAAATATCCCAAACATCCCAATTTCGAGGCCTGAGCCATATTTTGGAGCCAAATTCTGGCTATGAGCACGTATTCGCGGTTTGAAATTACGATATATTATACCCAACATATGCCAAGTCCTGAAAGCGGCAGTGAGTCACGTTTCGCACAAACTCCCCTGCAGTTTTCTAAATATGCCAAATATCCCAATTTCGAGGCCTGAACAATGTTTTGGAGCCAAATTCTAGCTTTCTGCACGTATTCGCAGTTTGAAATTACGACTTTTTTATGCCCAACATATGCCAAGTACTGAAAGCGGTGTTTGGTCACATTTGTCCCAAACCCCCCTGCAGTTTTCAAAATATCTCAAACATCCCAATTTCGAGGCCTGAGCAATATTTTGGAGCCAAATTCTGGCTTTATGCACGTATTCGCGGTTTGAAATTACGACATTTTATACCCTACATATGCCAAGTCCTGAAATCGGCAGTGCGTCACATTTCGCCCAAACTCACCTGCAGTTTTTGAAATATCCCAAATATCCCAGTTTTGAGGCCTGAGCCATATTTTGGAGCCAAGCTCTGGCTCTCTGCACGTATTTGCAGTTTGAAATTAAGACTTTTTTATACCCAATATATGCCAAGTACTGAAAGCGGAGTTTGGTCACATTTGTCCAAAACCACCCCTGCAGTTTTCAAAATATCACAAACATCCCAATTTCGAGGCCTGAGCCATATTTTGGAGCCAAATTCTGGCTCTGTGCACGTATTCGCGGTTTGAAATTACGATATATTATACCCAACATATGCCAAGTCCTGAAAGCGGCAGTGAGTCAAATTTCGCACAAACTCCCCTGCAGTTTTCTAAATATCCCAAATATCCCAATTTTGGGGCCTGAGCCATATTTTGGAGCCAACCTCTGGCTCTTTGCACGTATTCGCAGTTTGATATTGCGATTTTTATACCCAACAAAAGCCAAGTACTGAAAGCAGCAGTGAGTCACATTTTGCACAAACTCCCCTGCAGTTTTCGAAATATCCCAAACATCCCAATTTCGAGGCCTGAGCCATATTTTGGAGCCAAACTCTGGCTCTCTGCACGTATTTGCAGTTTGAAATTACGACTTTTTTATACCCAATATATGCCAAGTACTGAAAGCGGAGATTGGTCACATTTGTCCCAAACCCCCCCACCAGTTTTCAAAATATCCCAAACATCCCTATTTCGAGGACTGAGCAATATTTTGGAGCCAAATTCTGGCTCTATGCACGTATTCGCAGTTTGAAATTTCGAGTTTTTATACCCAACATATGCCAAGTCCTGAAAGCGGCAGTGAGTCTAATTTTGCACAAACTCTCTTACAGTTTTCGAAATATCCCAAACATCCCAATTTCGAGGCCTGAGCCATATTTTGGAGCCAAACTCTGGATCTCTGCAGGTATTTGCAGTTTGAAATTACGACTTTTTTATACCCAATATATGCCAAGTACTGAAAGCGGAGTTTGGTCACATTTGTCCCAAACCCCCCCCTGCAGTTTTCAAAATA
Source organism: Procambarus clarkii (assembly GCF_040958095.1). Taxonomy (NCBI): domain Eukaryota; kingdom Metazoa; phylum Arthropoda; class Malacostraca; order Decapoda; family Cambaridae; genus Procambarus; species Procambarus clarkii. The sequence continues at coordinate 6,013,342 of NW_027189129.1, forward strand.
TCCCAAACATCCCAATTTCGAGGCCTGAGCCAAATTTTGGAGCCAAATTCTGGCTCTATGCAAGTATTCGCGGTTTGAAATTACGACATTTTATACCCAACAAATGCCAAGTCTTGAAAGCGGCAGTGAGTCACATTTCGCACAAACTCTCCGGCAGTTTTCGAAATGTCCCAAATATCCCAATTTCGAGGTCTGAGCCATATTTTGGAGCCCAATTCTGGCTCTCTGAACGTAGTCGCAGTTTGAAATTACGATATATTATACCCAACATATGCCAAGTACTGAACGCGGCGTTTGGTCACATTTGTCCAAAACCACCCCTGCAGTTTTCAAAATATCACAAACATCCCAATTTCGAGGCCTGAACCATATTTTGGAGCCAAATTCTGGCTCTGTGCACGTATTCGCGGTTTGAAATTGCGATATATTATACCCAACATATGCCAAGTCATGAAAGCGGCAGTGAGTCACATTTCGCAAATACTCCCCTGCAGTTTTCTAAATATCCCAAATATCCCAATTTCGAGGCCTGAATAATATTTTGGAGCCAAATTCTAGCTTTCTGCACGTATTTGCAGTTTGAAATTACGACTTTTTTATGACCAACATATGCCAAGTACTGAAAGCGGTGTTTGGTCACATGTGTCCCAAACCCCCCTGCAGTTTTCAAAATATCTCAAACATCCCAATTTCGAGGCCTGAGCAATATTTTGGAGCGAAATTCTGGCTCTATGCACGTATTCGCGGTTTGAAATTACGACAATTTATACCCAACATATGCCAAGTCCTGAAAGCGGCAGTGAGTCACATTTCGCACAAACTCACCTGCAGTTTTCGAAATATCCCAAATATCCCAATTTTGAGGCCTGACCCATATTTTGGAGCCAAATTCTGGCTCTCTGCAATTATTCGCAGTTTGAAATTACAACTTTTTTATACCCAATATATGCCAAGTACTGAAAGCGGAGTTTGGTCACATTTGTCCCAAACCCCCCCTGCAGTTTTCAAAATATCCCAAACATCCCAATTTCGAGGACTTGGCAATATTTTGGAGCAAATTCTAGCTCTATGCACGTATTCGCAGTTTGAAATTACGAGTTTTTATACCCAACATATGCCAAGTACTGAAAGCGGCAGTGAGTCACATTTTGCACATACTCCCCTGCAGTTTTCGAAATATCCCAAACATCCCAATTTCGAGGCCTGAGCCATATTTTGGAGCCAAACTCTGGCTCTCTGCACGTATTTGCAGTTTGAAATTACGACTTTTTTATACACAATATATGCCAAGTACTGAAAGCGGAGATTGGTCACATTTGTCCCATACCCCCTCACCAGTTTTCAAAATATCCCAAACATCCCTATTTCGAGGACTAAGCAATATTTAGGAGCCAAATTCTGGCTCTATGCACGTATTCGCAGTTTGAAATTACGAGTTTTTATACCCAACATATGCCAAGTCCTGAAAGCGGCAGTGAGTCAAATTTTGCACAAACTCTCTTACAGTTTTCGAAATATCCCAAATATCCCAATTTCGAAGCCTGAGCCATATTTTGGAGCCAAATTCTGACTCTCTGCACGTATTCGCAGTTTGAAAATATGATTTTTTTATACCCAACATATGCCAAGTACTGAAAGCGACGTTAGGTTACATTTGTCCCTAACCTCCCTGCAGTTTCCAAAATATCCCAAACATCCCAATTTCGAGGCCTGAGCCATATTTTGGAGCCAAATTCTGGCTCTCTGCACGTATTCGCAGTTTGAAATTACGACTTTTTTATACCCAACATATGCCAAGTACTGAAAGCGACGTTAGGGGACATTTGTCCCTAACCTCCCTGCAGTTTTCAAAATATCTCAAACATCTAAATTTCGAGGATTGAGCAATATTTTGGAGCCAAATTCTGGCTCTATGCACGTATTCGCAGTTTGAAATTACGACATTTTATACCCAACATATGCCAAGTCCTGAAAGCGGCAGTGAGTCACATTTCGCACAAACCCACCTGCAGTTTTCGAAATATCCCAAATATCCCAATTTTCAGGCCTGAGCCCTATTTTGGAGCCAAATTCTGGCTCTCTGCACGTATTCGCAGTTTGAAATTACAACTTTTTTATATCCAACATATGCCAAGTACTGAAAGCGGCGTTTGGTCACAATTGACTCAATCCCCCCTGCAGTTTTCAAAATATTCCAAACATCCCAATTTTGAGGCCTGAGCCATATTTTGGAGCCAAATTCTGGCTCTCTGCACGTATTCGCAGTTTGAAATTACGACTTTTTTATACCCAACATATGCCAAGTACTGAAAGCGGCGTTTGGTTACATTTGTCGCAGACCTCCCAGCAGTTTTCAAAATATCCCAAACATCACAATATCGAGGCCTGAGCCATATTTTGGAGCCAAATTCTGGCTCTCTGCACGTATTCGCAGTTTGATATTACGATTTTTATACCCAACATAGGCCAAGTACTGAAAGCGGCAGTGAGTCACATTTTGCACATACTCCCCTTCAGTTTTCGAAATATCCCAAACATTCCAATTTCGAGGCCTGAGCCATAATTTGTAGCCAAACTCTGGCTCTCTGCACGTATTTGCAGTTTGAAATTACGACTTTTTTATACCCAATATATGCCAAGTACTGAAAGCGGAGTTTGGTCACATTTGTCCCAAACCCCCCATGCAGTTTTCAAAACATCCCAAACATCCCAATTTCGAGGACTGAGCAATATTTTGGACCAAAATTCTGGCTCAAAGCACGTATTCGCAGTTTGAAATTACGAGTTTTTATAGCCAACATATGCCAAGTCCTTAAAGCGGCAGTGAGTCAAATTTTGCACAAACTCTCTTACAGTTTTCGAACTATCCCAAATATCCCAATTTCGAAGCCTGAGCCATATTTTGGAGATAAATTCTGGCTCTCTGCACGTGTTCGCAGTTTGAAAATACGATTTTTTTATACCCAACATATGCAAAGAACTGAAAGTGACATTAGGTTACATTTGTCCCTAACCTCCCTGCAGTTTTCAAAATATCACAAACATCCCAATTTCGAGGCCTGAGCCATATTTTGGAGCCAAATTCTGGCTCTTTGCACGTATTCGCGGTTTGAAATTACGACATTTTATACCCAACATATGCCAAGTCCTGAAAGCGGCAGTGCGTCACATTTCGCCCAAACTCACCTGCAGTTTTCGAAATATCCCAAATATCCCAATTTTGAGGCCTGAGCCATATTTTGGAGCCAAATTCTGGCTCTTTGCACGTATTCGCAGTTTGATATTGCGATTTTTATACCCAACTAATGCCAAGTACTGAAAGCGGCAGTGAGTCACATTTTGCACAAACTCCCCTGCAGTTTTCGAAATATCCCAAACATCCCAATTTCGAGGCCTGAGCCATATTTTGGAGCCAAACTCTGGATCTCTGCACGTATTTGCAGTTTGAAATTACGACTTTTTTATACCCAATATATGCCAAGTACTGAAAGCGGCGTTTGGTTACATTTGTCCCTAACCTACCTGCAGTTTTCAAAATATCCCAAACATCACAATATCGAGGCCTGAGCCATATTTTGGAGCCAAATTCTGGCTCTCTGCACGCATTCGCAGTTTGATATTACGATTTTTATACCCAACATATGCCAAGTATTGAAAGCGGCATTTCGTCACATTTGTCCCACACCCCCCCCCCATGCAGTTTTCAAAATATCCCAAACATAATAATTTCGAGGACTGAGCAATATTTTGGAGCCAAATTCTGGCTCTATGCACGTATTCGCAGTTTGAAATTACGACTTTTTATACCCAACATATGCCAAGTCTTGAAAGCGGCAGTGAGTCAAGTTTTGCACAAACTCCCTTACAGTTTTTGAAATATCCCAAACATCCCAATTTCGATGCCTGAGCCATATATTTGAGTCAAATTCTGGCTCTCTGCACGAATTCGCAGTTTGAAAATACGATTTTTTTATACCCAACATATGCCAAGTACTGAAAGCGGCGTTTGGTTACATTTGTCCCTAACCTACCTGCAGTTTTCAAAATATCCCAAACATCACAATATCGAGGCCTGAGCCATATTTTGGAGCCAAATTCTGGCTCTCTGCACGCATTCGCAGTTTGATATTACGATTTTTATACCCAACATATGCCAAGTACTGAAAGCGGCAGAGAGTCACATTTTGCACAAACTCCCCTGCAGTTTTCGACATAACCCAAACATACTAATTTTAAGGTCTGAGCCATAATTTGGAGCAAAACTCTGGCTCTCTGAACGTATTCGAAGTTTGAAATTACGACTTTTTATACCCAACATATGCCAAGTACTGAAAGCGGCGTTTGGTCACATTTGTCCCAAACCCCCCCCGTGCAGTTTTCGAAATATCCCAAATATCCCAATTTCGAGGCATGAACAATATTTTGGAGTCAAATTCTAGCTTTCTGCACGTATTCGCAGTTTGAAATTACGACTTTTTTATGCCCAACATATGCCAAGTACGGAAAGCGGCGTTTGGTCACATTTGTCTCAATCCCCCCTGCAGTTTTCAAAATATCCCAAACATACCAATTTCTAGGCCTGAGCCATATTTTGCAGCCAAACTCTGGCTCTCTGCACGTATTCGCAGTTTGAAATTACCACTTTTTTATACCCAACATATGCTAAGTCCTGAAAGAGGCAGTTAGTCACATTTTGCACAAACTCCCCAGCAGTTTTCGAAATATCCCAAATATCCCAATTTTGAGGCCTGAGCCATATTTCGGAGCCAAATTCTGGCTCTCTGCACGTATTCGCAGTTTGAAATTACGACTTTTTTATACCCAACATATGCCATGTACTGAATGCGGTGTTTGGTCACATTTGTCCAAAACCCCCCCTGCAGTTTTCAAAATATCCCAAACATCCCAATTTCGAGGCCTGAGCCATATTTTGGAGCCAAATTCTGGCTCTATGCACGTATTCGCGGTTTGAAATTACGCCATTTTATACCCAACATATGCCAAGTCCTGAAAGCGGCAGTGAGTCACATTTCCCACAAACTCCCCTGCAGTTTTCGAAATATCCCAAACATCCCAATTTCGAGGCCTGAGCCATATTTTGGAGTCAAACTCTGGCTCTCTGCACCTATTTGCAGTTTGAAATTACGACTTTTTTATACCCAATATATGCCACGAACTGAAAGCGGAGATTGGTCACATTTGTCCCAAACCCCCCCTGCAGTTTTCAAAATATCCCAAACATCCCAATTTCGAGGCATGAGCCATATTTTGGAGCCAAATTTTGGCTCTCTGCACGTATTCGAAGTTTAAAATTACGAATTTATATACCCAACATTCGCCAAGTACTGAAAGCGGCGTTTCATCACAGTTGTCCCAAACCTCCCTGCAGTTTTCAAAATATCCCAAACATCCCAATTTCGAGGCCTGAGCCTTATTTTAGAGCCAAATTCTGGCTCTATGCACGTATTCGCAGATTTAATTTACTACTTTTTATACCCAACATATGCTAAGTCCTGAAAGCGGCAGTTAGTCACATTTTGCACAAACTCCCCTGCAGTTTTCGAAATATCCCAATTACGAGGCCTGAGCCGTTTTTTGCAGCCAAATTCTGGCTCTCTGCACGTATTCGCAGTTTGAAATTATAACTTTTTTATACCCAACATATACCAAGTACTGAAAGCGGCGTTTGGTCACATTTGTCAAAAACCCCCCCTGCAGTTTTCAAAATATCCCAAACATCCCAATTTCGAGGCCTGAGCCATATTTTAGAGCCAAATTCTGGCTCTATGCACGTATTCGCGGTTTGAAATTCCGACATTTTATACCCAACATATGCCAAGTCTTGAAAGCTGCAGTGAGTCACATTTCGCACAAACTCCCCTGCAGTTTTCGAAATATCCCAATTTCGAGGCCTGAGCCATATTTTGGAGCCAAATTCTGGCTCTCTGCACGTATTCGTAGTTTGAAATTACGACTTTTTTATACCCAACATATGCCAAGTACTGAAATCGGCGTTTGGTCATATTTGTCTAAAACCCCTCCTGCAGTTTTCAAAATAACCCCAAACATCCCAATTTCGAGGCCTGAGCCATATTTTGGAGTCAAATTCTGGCTCTATGCACGTATCCGCGGTATGAAATGATGACATTTTATACCCAACATATGCCAAGTCCTTAAAGCGGCAGTGAGTCACATTTCGCAAACTCCCCTGCAGTTTTCGAAATATCTCAAATATCCCAATTTTGAGGCCTGAGCCATATATTTGAGTCAAATTCTGGCTCTCTGCACGAATTCGCAGTTTGAAAATACGATTTTTTTATACCCAACATATGCCAAGTACTGAAAGCGGCGTTTGGTTACATTTGTCCCTAACCTACCTGCAGTTTTCAAAATATCCCAAACATCACAATATCGAGGCCTGAGCCATATTTTGGAGCCAAATTCTGGCTCTCTGCACGCATTCGCAGTTTGATATTACGATTTTTATACCCAACATATGCCAAGTACTGAAAGCGGCAGAGAGTCACATTTTGCACAAACTCCCCTGCAGTTTTCGACATAACCCAAACATACTAATTTTAAGGTCTGAGCCATAATTTGGAGCAAAACTCTGGCTCTCTGCACGTATTCGAAGTTTGAAATTACGACTTTTTATACCCAACATATGCCAAGTACTGAAAGCGGCGTTTGGTCACATTTGTCCCAAACCCCCCCCATGCAGTTTTCGAAATATCCCAAATATCCCAATTTCGAGGCATGAACAATATTTTGGAGTCAAATTCTAGCTTTCTGCACGTATTCGCAGTTTGAAATTACGACTTTTTTATGCCCAACATATGCCAAGTACGGAAAGCGGCGTTTGGTCACATTTGTCTCAATCCCCCCTGCAGTTTTCAAAATATCCCAAACATACCAATTTCTAGGCCTGAGCCATATTTTGCAGCCAAACTCTGGCTCTCTGCACGTATTCGCAGTTTGAAATTACCACTTTTTTATACCCAACATATGCTAAGTCCTGAAAGCGGCAGTTAGTCACATTTTGCACAAACTCCCCAGCAGTTTTCGAAATATCCCAAATATCCCAATTTTGAGGCCTGAGCCATATTTCGGAGCCAAATTCTGGCTCTCTGCACGTATTCGCAGTTTGAAATTACGACTTTTTTATACCCAACATATGCCATGTACTGAATGCGGTGTTTGGTCACATTTGTCCAAAACCCCCCCTGCAGTTTTCAAAATATCCCAAACATCCCAATTTCGAGGCCTGAGCCATATTTTGGAGCCAAATTCTGGCTCTATGCACGGATTCGCAGTTTGAAATTACGACATTTTATACCCAACATATGCCAAGTCTTGAAAGCAGCAGTGAGTCACATTCCGCACAGACTCCCCTGCAGTTTTCGAAATATCCCAAATATCCCAATTTCGAGGCCTGAGCCATATTTTGGAGCCAAATTCTGGTTCTCTGCACGTATTCGCAGTTTGAAATTACGACTTTTTTATACCCAACATATGCCAAGTACTGAACGCGGCGTTTGGTCACATTTGTCCAAAACCCCCCTTGCAGTTTTCAAAATATCCCAAACATCCCAATTTCGAGGCCTGAGCCATATTTTGGAGCCAAATTCTGGCTATGAGCACGTATTCGCGGTTTGAAATTACGATATATTATACCCAACATATGCCAAGTCCTGAAAGCGGCAGTGAGTCACGTTTCGCACAAACTCCCCTGCAGTTTTCTAAATATGCCAAATATCCCAATTTCGAGGCCTGAACAATGTTTTGGAGCCAAATTCTAGCTTTCTGCACGTATTCGCAGTTTGAAATTACGACTTTTTTATGCCCAACATATGCCAAGTACTGAAAGCGGTGTTTGGTCACATTTGTCCCAAACCCCCCTGCAGTTTTCAAAATATCTCAAACATCCCAATTTCGAGGCCTGAGCAATATTTTGGAGCCAAATTCTGGCTTTATGCACGTATTCGCGGTTTGAAATTACGACATTTTATACCCTACATATGCCAAGTCCTGAAATCGGCAGTGCGTCACATTTCGCCCAAACTCACCTGCAGTTTTTGAAATATCCCAAATATCCCAGTTTTGAGGCCTGAGCCATATTTTGGAGCCAAGCTCTGGCTCTCTGCACGTATTTGCAGTTTGAAATTAAGACTTTTTTATACCCAATATATGCCAAGTACTGAAAGCGGAGTTTGGTCACATTTGTCCAAAACCACCCCTGCAGTTTTCAAAATATCACAAACATCCCAATTTCGAGGCCTGAGCCATATTTTGGAGCCAAATTCTGGCTCTGTGCACGTATTCGCGGTTTGAAATTACGATATATTATACCCAACATATGCCAAGTCCTGAAAGCGGCAGTGAGTCAAATTTCGCACAAACTCCCCTGCAGTTTTCTAAATATCCCAAATATCCCAATTTTGGGGCCTGAGCCATATTTTGGAGCCAACCTCTGGCTCTTTGCACGTATTCGCAGTTTGATATTGCGATTTTTATACCCAACAAAAGCCAAGTACTGAAAGCAGCAGTGAGTCACATTTTGCACAAACTCCCCTGCAGTTTTCGAAATATCCCAAACATCCCAATTTCGAGGCCTGAGCCATATTTTGGAGCCAAACTCTGGCTCTCTGCACGTATTTGCAGTTTGAAATTACGACTTTTTTATACCCAATATATGCCAAGTACTGAAAGCGGAGATTGGTCACATTTGTCCCAAACCCCCCCACCAGTTTTCAAAATATCCCAAACATCCCTATTTCGAGGACTGAGCAATATTTTGGAGCCAAATTCTGGCTCTATGCACGTATTCGCAGTTTGAAATTTCGAGTTTTTATACCCAACATATGCCAAGTCCTGAAAGCGGCAGTGAGTCTAATTTTGCACAAACTCTCTTACAGTTTTCGAAATATCCCAAACATCCCAATTTCGAGGCCTGAGCCATATTTTGGAGCCAAACTCTGGATCTCTGCAGGTATTTGCAGTTTGAAATTACGACTTTTTTATACCCAATATATGCCAAGTACTGAAAGCGGAGTTTGGTCACATTTGTCCCAAACCCCCCCCTGCAGTTTTCAAAATATCCCAAACATCCCAATTTCGAGGCCTGAGCCAAATTTTGGAGCCAAATTCTGGCTCTATGCAAGTATTCGCGGTTTGAAATTACGACATTTTATACCCAACAAATGCCAAGTCTTGAAAGCGGCAGTGAGTCACATTTCGCACAAACTCTCCGGCAGTTTTCGAAATGTCCCAAATATCCCAATTTCGAGGTCTGAGCCATATTTTGGAGCCCAATTCTGGCTCTCTGAACGTAGTCGCAGTTTGAAATTACGATATATTATACCCAACATATGCCAAGTACTGAGCGCGGCGTTTGGTCACATTTGTCCAAAACCACCCCTGCAGTTTTCAAAATATCACAAACATCCCAATTTCGAGGCCTGAACCATATTTTGGAGCCAAATTCTGGCTCTGTGCACGTATTCGCGGTTTGAAATTGCGATATATTATACCCAACATATGCCAAGTCATGAAAGCGGCAGTGAGTCACATTTCGCAAATACTCCCCTGCAGTTTTCTAAATATCCCAAATATCCCAATTTCGAGGCCTGAATAATATTTTGGAGCCAAATTCTAGCTTTCTGCACGTATTTGCAGTTTGAAATTACGACTTTTTTATGACCAACATATGCCAAGTACTGAAAGCGGTGTTTGGTCACATGTGTCCCAAACCCCCCTGCAGTTTTCAAAATATCTCAAACATCCCAATTTCGAGGCCTGAGCAATATTTTGGAGCGAAATTCTGGCTCTATGCACGTATTCGCGGTTTGAAATTACGACAATTTATACCCAACATATGCCAAGTCCTGAAAGCGGCAGTGAGTCACATTTCGCACAAACTCACCTGCAGTTTTCGAAATATCCCAAATATCCCAATTTTGAGGCCTGACCCATATTTTGGAGCCAAATTCTGGCTCTCTGCAATTATTCGCAGTTTGAAATTACAACTTTTTTATACCCAATATATGCCAAGTACTGAAAGCGGAGTTTGGTCACATTTGTCCCAAACCCCCCCTGCAGTTTTCAAAATATCCCAAACATCCCAATTTCGAGGACTTGGCAATATTTTGGAGCAAATTCTAGCTCTATGCACGTATTCGCAGTTTGAAATTACGAGTTTTTATACCCAACATATGCCAAGTACTGAAAGCGGCAGTGAGTCACATTTTGCACATACTCCCCTGCAGTTTTCGAAATATCCCAAACATCCCAATTTCGAGGCCTGAGCCATATTTTGGAGCCAAACTCTGGCTCTCTGCACGTATTTGCAGTTTGAAATTACGACTTTTTTATACACAATATATGCCAAGTACTGAAAGCGGAGATTGGTCACATTTGTCCCATACCCCCTCACCAGTTTTCAAAATATCCCAAACATCTCTATTTCGAGGACTAAGCAATATTTAGGAGCCAAATTCTGGCTCTATGCACGTATTCGCAGTTTGAAATTACGAGTTTTTATACCCAACATATGCCAAGTCCTGAAAGCGGCAGTGAGTCAAATTTTGCACAAACTCTCTTACAGTTTTCGAAATATCCCAAATATCCCAATTTCGAAGCCTGAGCCATATTTTGGAGCCAAATTCTGACTCTCTGCACGTATTCGCAGTTTGAAAATATGATTTTTTTATACCCAACATATGCCAAGTACTGAAAGCGACGTTAGGTTACATTTGTCCCTAACCTCCCTGCAGTTTCCAAAATATCCCAAACATCCCAATTTCGAGGCCTGAGCCATATTTTGGAGCCAAATTCTGGCTCTCTGCACGTATTCGCAGTTTGAAATTACGACATTTTATACCCAACAAATGCCAAGTCTTGAAAGCGGCAGTGAGTCACATTTCGCACAAACTCTCCGGCAGTTTTCGAAATGTCCCAAATATCCCAATTTCGAGGTCTGAGCCATATTTTGGAGCCCAATTCTGGCTCTCTGAACGTAGTCGCAGTTTGAAATTACGATATATTATACCCAACATATGCCAAGTACTGAGCGCGGCGTTTGGTCACATTTGTCCAAAACCACCCCTGCAGTTTTCAAAATATCACAAACATCCCAATTTCGAGGCCTGAACCATATTTTGGAGCCAAATTCTGGCTCTGTGCACGTATTCGCGGTTTGAAATTGCGATATATTATACCCAACATATGCCAAGTCATGAAAGCGGCAGTGAGTCACATTTCGCAAATACTCCCCTGCAGTTTTCTAAATATCCCAAATATCCCAATTTCGAGGCCTGAATAATATTTTGGAGCCAAATTCTAGCTTTCTGCACGTATTTGCAGTTTGAAATTACGACTTTTTTATGACCAACATATGCCAAGTACTGAAAGCGGTGTTTGGTCACATGTGTCCCAAACCCCCCTGCAATTTTCAAAATATCTCAAACATCCCAATTTCGAGGCCTGAGCAATATTTTGGAGCGAAATTCTGGCTCTATGCACGTATTCGCGGTTTGAAATTACGACAATTTATACCCAACATATGCCAAGTCCTGAAAGCGGCAGTGAGTCACATTTCGCACAAACTCACCTGCAGTTTTCGAAATATCCCAAATATCCCAATTTTGAGGCCTGACCCATATTTTGGAGCCAAATTCTGGCTCTCTGCAATTATTCGCAGTTTGAAATTACAACTTTTTTATACCCAATATATGCCAAGTACTGAAAGCGGAGTTTGGTCACATTTGTCCCAAACCCCCCCTGCAGTTTTCAAAATATCCCAAACATCCCAATTTCGAGGACTTGGCAATATTTTGGAGCAAATTCTAGCTCTATGCACGTATTCGCAGTTTGAAATTACGAGTTTTTATACCCAACATATGCCAAGTACTGAAAGCGGCAGTGAGTCACATTTTGCACATACTCCCCTGCAGTTTTCGAAATATCCCAAACATCCCAATTTCGAGGCCTGAGCCATATTTTGGAGCCAAACTCTGGCTCTCTGCACGTATTTGCAGTTTGAAATTACGACTTTTTTATACACAATATATGCCAAGTACTGAAAGCGGAGATTGGTCACATTTGTCCCATACCCCCTCACCAGTTTTCAAAATATCCCAAACATCCCTATTTCGAGGACTAAGCAATATTTAGGAGCCAAATTCTGGCTCTATGCACGTATTCGCAGTTTGAAATTACGAGTTTTTATACCCAACATATGCCAAGTCCTGAAAGCGGCAGTGAGTCAAATTTTGCACAAACTCTCTTACAGTTTTCGAAATATCCCAAATATCCCAATTTCGAAGCCTGAGCCATATTTTGGAGCCAAATTCTGACTCTCTGCACGTATTCGCAGTTTGAAAATATGATTTTTTTATACCCAACATATGCCAAGTACTGAAAGCGACGTTAGGTTACATTTGTCCCTAACCTCCCTGCAGTTTCCAAAATATCCCAAACATCCCAATTTCGAGGCCTGAGCCATATTTTGGAGCCAAATTCTGGCTCTCTGCACGTATTCGCAGTTTGAAATTACGACTTTTTTATACCCAACATATGCCAAGTACTGAAAGCGACGTAAGGGGACATTTGTCCCTAACCTCCCTGCAGTTTTCAAAATATCTCAAACATCTAAATTTCGAGGATTGAGCAATATTTTGGAGCCAAATTCTGGCTCTATGCACGTATTCGCAGTTTGAAATTACGACATTTTATACCCAACATATGCCAAGTCCTGAAAGCGGCAGTGAGTCACATTTCGCACAAACCCACCTGCAGTTTTCGAAATATCCCAATTTTCAGGCCTGAGCCCTATTTTGGAGCCAAATTCTGGCTCTCTGCACGTATTCGCAGTTTGAAATTACAACTTTTTTATATCCAACATATGCCAAGTACTGAAAGCGGCGTTTGGTCACAATTGACTCAATCCCCCCTGCAGTTTTCAAAATATTCCAAACATCCCAATTTTGAGGCCTGAGCCATATTTTGGAGCCAAATTCTGGCTCTCTGCACGTATTCGCAGTTTGAAATTACGACTTTTTTATACCCAACATATGCCAAGTACTGAAAGCGGCGTTTGGTTACATTTGTCGCAGACCTCCCAGCAGTTTTCAAAATATCCCAAACATCACAATATCGAGGCCTGAGCCATATTTTGGAGCCAAATTCTGGCTCTCTGCACGTATTCGCAGTTTGATATTACGATTTTTATACCCAACATAGGCCAAGTACTGAAAGCGGCAGTGAGTCATATTTTGCACATACTCCCCTTCAGTTTTCGAAATATCCCAAACATTCCAATTTCGAGGCCTGAGCCATAATTTGTAGCCAAACTCTGGCTCTCTGCACGTATTTGCAGTTTGAAATTACGACTTTTTTATACCCAATATATGCCAAGTACTGAAAGCGGAGTTTGGTCACATTTGTCCCAAACCCCCCATGCAGTTTTCAAAACATCCCAAACATCCCAATTTCGAGGACTGAGCAATATTTTGGACCAAAATTCTGGCTCAAAGCACGTATTCGCAGTTTGAAATTACGAGTTTTTATAGCCAACATATGCCAAGTCCTTAAAGCGGCAGTGAGTCAAATTTTGCACAAACTCTCTTACAGTTTTCGAACTATCCCAAATATCCCAATTTCGAAGCCTGAGCCATATTTTGGAGATAAATTCTGGCTCTCTGCACGTGTTCGCAGTTTGAAAATACGATTTTTTTATACCCAACATATGCAAAGAACTGAAAGTGACATTAGGTTACATTTGTCCCTAACCTCCCTGCAGTTTTCAAAATATCACAAACATCCCAATTTCGAGGCCTGAGCCATATTTTGGAGCCAAATTCTGGCTCTCTGCACGTATTCGCGGTTTGAAATTACGACATTTTATACCCAACATATGCCAAGTCCTGAAAGCGGCAGTGCGTCACATTTCGCCCAAACTCACCTGCAGTTTTCGAAATATCCCAAATATCCCAATTTTGAGGCCTGAGCCATATTTTGGAGCCAAATTCTGGCTCTTTGCACGTATTCGCAGTTTGATATTGCGATTTTTATACCCAACTAATGCCAAGTACTGAAAGCGGCAGTGAGTCACATTTTGCACAAACTCCCCTGCAGTTTTCGAAATATCCCAAACATCCCAATTTCGAGGCCTGAGCCATATTTTGGAGCCAAACTCTGGATCTCTGCACGTATTTGCAGTTTGAAATTACGACTTTTTTATACCCAATATATGCCAAGTACTGAAATCGGAGTTTGGTCACATTTGTCCAAAACCACCCCTGCAGTTTTCAAAATATCACAAACATCCCAATTTCGAGGCCTGAGCCATATTTTGGAGCCAAATTCTGGCTCTGTGCACGTATTCGCGGTTTGAAATTACGATATATTATACCCAACATATGCCAAGTCCTGAAAGCGGCAGTGAGTCACATCTCGCACAAACTCCCCTGCAGTTTTCTAAATATCCCAAATATCCCAATTTTGAGGCCAGAGCCATATTTTGGAGCCAAACTCTGGCTCTTTGCACGTATTCGCTGTTTGATATTGAGATTTTTATACCCAACAAAAGCCAAGTACTGAAAGCAGCAGTGAGTCACATTTTGCACAAACTCCCCTGCAGTTTTCGAAATATCCCAAACATACCAATTTCGAGGCCTGAGCCATATTTTGGAGCCAAACTCTGGCTCTCTGCACGTATTTGCAGTTTGAAATTACGACTTTTTTATACACAATATTTGCCAAGTACTGAAAGCGGATATTAGTCACATTTGTCCCAAACCCCCCCACCAGTTTTCAAAATATCCCAAACATCCCTATTTCGAGGACTGAGCAATATTTTGGAGCCAAATTCTGGCTCTATGCACGTATTCGCAGTTTGAAATTTCGAGTTTTTATACCCAACATATGCCAAGTCTTGAAAGCGGCAGTGAGTCACATTTAGCACAAACTCCCCTGCAGTTTTCGAAATATCCCAAATATCCCAATTTCGAAGCCTGAGCCATATTTTGGAGCCAAATTCTGGCTCACTGCACGTATTCGCAGTTTGAAAATATGATTTTTTTATACCCAACATATGCCAAGTACTGAAAGCGACGTTAGGTGACATTTGTCCCTAACCTCCCTGCAGTTTTAAAAATATCCCAAACATCCCAATTTCGAGGCCTGAGCCATATTTTGGAGCCAAATTCTGGCTCTCTGCACGTATTCGCAGTTTGAAATTACGACTTTTTTATGCTCAACATATGCCAAGTACTGAAAGCGGCATTTGGTCACATTTATCCCAAACCCCCCCCTGTAGTTTTCAAAATATCTCAAACATCCCAATTTCGAGGCCTGAGCAATATTTTTGAGCCAAATTCTGGCTCTATGCACGTATTCGTGGTTTGAAATTACGACATTTTATACCCAACATATGCCAAGTCCTGAAAGCGGCAGTGCGCCACATTTCGTACAAACTCACCTACAGTTTTCGAAATATCCCAAATATCCCAATTTTGAGGCCTGAGCCATATTTTGGAGCCAAACTCTGGCTCTCTGCACGTATTCGCAGTTTGATATTGCGATTTTTATACCCAACAAATGCCAATTACTGAAAGCGGCAGTGAGTCACATTTTGCACAAACTCCCCTGCAGTTTTCGAAATTTCCCAAACATCCCAATTTCGAGGCCTGAGCCATATTTTGGAGCCAAACTCTGGCTCTCTGCACGTATTTGCAGTTTGAAATTACGACTTTTTTATACCAAACATATGCCAAGTACTGAACGCGGCGTTTGGTCACATTTGTCCAAAACCCCCCCTGCAGTTTTCAAAATATCCCAAACATCCCAATTTCGAGGCCTGAGCCATATTTTGGAGCCAAATTCTGGCTCTATGCACGTATTCGCGGTTTGAAATTACGACATTTTATACCCAACATATGCCAAGTCCTGAAAGTGGCAGTGAGTCATATTTCGCACAGACTCCTTTGCAGTTTTCGAAATATCCCAAATATCCCAATTTTGAGGCCTGGGCTATATTTTGGAGCCAAATTCTGGCTCTCTGCACGTATTCGAAGTTTGAAATTACGACTTTTTATACCCAACATATGCCAAGTACTGAAAGTTGGATTTGGTCACATTTGTCCCAAACCTCCCTGCAGTTTTCAAAATATCCCAAACATCCCATTTTCGAGGCATGAGCCATATTTTGGAGCCAAATTCTGGCTCTCTGCGCGTATTCGCAGTTTGAAATTACGAATTTATATTCCCAACATATGCCAAGTACTGAAAGCGGCGTTTCGTCACATTTGTCCCAAACCTCCCTGCAGTTTTCAAAATATCCTAAACATCCCATTTTCGAGGCATGAGCCATATTTTGGAGCCAAATTCTGGCTCTCTGCGCGTATTCGCAGTTTGAAATTACGAATTTATATTCCCAACATATGCCAAGTACTGAAAGCGGCGTTTCGTCACATTTGTCCCAAACCTCCCTGCAGTTTTCGAAATATCCCAAACATCCCAATTTCGAGGCCTGAGCCATATTTTGGAGCCAAACTCTGGATCTCTGCACGTATTTGCAGTTTGAAATTACGACTTTTTTATACCCAATATATGCCAAGTACTGAAAGTGACGTTAGGTTACATTTGTCCCTATCCTCCCTGCAGTTTTCAAAATAACCCAAACATCCCAATTTCGAGGCCTGAGCCATATTTTGGAGCCAAATTCTGGCTCTCTGCACGTATTCGCAGTTTGAAATTACGACATTTTATACCCAACATATGCCAAGTCCTGAAAGAGGCAGTGAGTCACATTTCGCACAGACTCCCCAGCAGTTTTCGAAATATCCCAAATATCCCAATTTTGAGGCCTGAGCTATATTTTGGAGCCAAATTTTGGCTCTCTGCATGTATTCGAAGTTTCAAATTACGACTTTTTATACCCAACATATGCCAAGTACTAAAAGTGGCATTTGGTCACATTTGTCCCAAACCTCCCTGCAGTTTACAAAATATCCCAAACATCCCAATTTCGAGGCATGAACCATATTTTGGACCCAAATTCTGGCTCTCTGCACGTATTCGCAGTTTGAAATTACGAATTTATATACCCAACATATGCCAAGTACTGAAAGCGGCAGTGAGTCACATTTTGCACATACTCCCCTTCAGTTTTCGAAATATCCCAAACATTCCAATTTCGAGGCCTGAGCCATATTTTGGAGCCAAACTCTGGCTCTTTGCACGTATTTGCAGTTTGAAATTACGACTTTTTTATACCCAATATATGCCAAGCACTGAAAGCGGGGTTTGGTCACATTTGTCCCAAACCCCCCCTGCAGTTTTCAAAATATCCCAAACATCCCAATTTCGAGGACTGAGCAATATTTTGGAGCCAAATTCTGGCTCTCTGCACGTGTTCGCAGTTTGAAAATACGATTTTTTTATACCCAACATATGCAAAGAACTGAAAGTGACGTTAGGTTACATTTGTCCCTAACCTTCCTGCAGTTTTCAAAATATCCCAAACATCCCAATTTCGAGGCCTGAGCCATATTTTGGAGCCAAATTCTGGCTCTCTGCACGTATTCGCGGTTTGAAATTACGACATTTTATACCCAACTTATGCCAAGTCCTGAAAGCGGCAGTGAGTCACATTTCCCACAAACTCACCTGCAGTTTTGGAAATATCCCAAATATCCCAATTTTGAGGCCTGAGCCATATTTTGGAGCCAAACTCTGGCTCTTTGCACGTATTCGCAGTTTGATATTGCGATTTATATACCCAACAAATGCCAAGTACTGAAAGCGGCAGTGAGTCACAATTCGCACAAACTCCCCTGCAGTTTTCTAAATATCCCAAATATCCGAATTTCGAGGCCTGAACAATATTTTGGAGACAAATTCTAGCTTTCTGCACGTATTCGCAGTTTGAAATTACGACTTTTTTATGCCCAACATATGCCAAGTACTGAAAGCGGTGTTTGGTCACATTTGTCCCAAACCCCCCCTGCAGTTTTCAAAATATCCCAAACATCCCAATTTCGAGGACTGGGCAATATTTTGGAGCCAAATTCTAGCTCTATGCACGTATTCGCAGTATGAAATTACGACTTTCTTATACCCAATATATGCCAAGTACTGAAAGCGGAGTTTGGTCACATTTGTCCCAAACCCCCCCTGCAGTTTTCAAAATATCCCAAACATCCCAATCTCGAGGCCTGAGCCAAATTTTGGAGCCAAATTCTGGCTCTCTGCACGTATTCGCAGTTTGAACTTACGACTTTTTTATGCCCAACATATGCCAAGTACTGAAAGCGGCGTTTGGTCACATTTGTCCCAAAACCCACCTGCAGTTTTCAAAATATCTCAAACATCCCAATTTCGAGGCCTGAGCAATATTTTGGAGCCAAATTCTGGCTCTATGCACGTATTCGCGGTTTGAAATTACGAGTTTTTATACCCAACATATGCCAAGTCCTTAAAGCGGCAGTGAGTCAAATTTTGCACAAACTCTCTTACAGTTTTCGAAATATCCCAAATATCCCAATTTCGAAGCCTGAGCCATATTTTGGAGCCAAATTCTGGCTCTCTACACGTGTTCGCAGTTTGAAAATACGATTTTTTTATACCCAACATATGCAAAGAACTGAAAGTGACGTTAGGTTACATTTGTCCCTAACCTTCCTGCAGTTTTCAAAATATCCCAAACATCCCAATTTCGAGGCCTGAGCCATATTTTGGAGCCAAATTCTGGCTCTCTGCACGTATTCGCGGTTTGAAATTACGACATTTTATACCCAACATATGCCAAGTCCTGAAAGCGGCAGTGCATCACATTTCGCCCAAACTCACCTGCAGTTTTCGAAATATCCCAAATATTTGGGATATTTCGAAAACTGCAGGGGGGGTTTGGGACAAATGTGACCAAACGCCGCTTTCAGTACTTGGCATATGTTGGGCATAAAAAAGTCGTAAGTTCAAACTGCGAATACGTGCAGAGAGCCAGAATTTGGCACCAAAATTTGGCTCAGGCTTCGAGATTGGGATGTTTGGGATTTTTTGAAAACTGCAGGGGGGGTTTGCGACAAATGTGACCAAACTCCGCTTTCAGTACTTGGGGGGGCACGTGTTCTCTGCTCGTGTTCGCAGTTTGAAAATATATTTTTTTATACCCAACATATGCAAAGAACTGAAAGTGACGTTAGGTTACATTTGTCCCTAACCTTCCTGCAGTTTTCAAAATATCCCAAACATCCCAATTTCGAGGCCTGAGCCAAATTTTGGAGCCAAATTCTGGCTCTATGCACGTATTCGCGGTTTGAAATTACGACATTTTATACCCAACAAATGCCAAGTCTTGAAAGCGGCAGTGAGTCACATTTCGCACAAACTCCCCTGAAGTTTTCGAAATGTCCCAAATATCCCAATTTCGAGGCCTGAGCCATATTTTGGAGCCAAATTCTGGCTCTCTGCACGTATTCGCAGTTTTAAATTACGACTTTTTTATACCCAACATATGGGAAGTACTGAACGCGGCGTTTGGTCACATTTGTCCAAAACCACCCCTGCAGTTTTCAAAATATCACAAACATCCCAATTTCGAGTCCTGAGCCATATTTTGGAGCCAAATTCTGGCTCTGTGCACGTATTCGCGGTTTGAAATTACAATATATTATACCCAACATATGCCAAGTCTTGAAAGCGGCAGTGAGTCACATTTCGCACAAACTCCCCTGCAGTTTTCTAAATATCCCAAATATCCCAATTTCGAGGCCTGAACAATATTTTGGAGACAAATTCTAGCATTCTGCACGTATTCGCAGTTTGAAATTACGACTTTTTTATGCCCAACATATGCCATGTACTGAAAGCTGTGTTTGGTCACATTTGTCCCAAACCCCCCCTGCAGTTTTCAAAATATCTCAAACATCCCAATTTCGAGGCCTGAGCATTATTTTGGAGCCAAATTCTGGCTCTATGCACGTATTCGCGGTTTGAAATTACGACATTTTATATCCAACATATGCCAAGTCCTGAAAGCGGCAGTGAGTCACATTTTGCACAAACTCACCTGCAGTTTTCGAAATATCCCAAATATCCCAATTTTGAGGCCTGACCCATATTTTGGAGCCAAATTCTGGCTCTCTGCACGTATTCGCAGTTTGAAATTACAACTTTTTTTATACCCAATTATATGCCAAGTACTGAAAGCGGAGTTTGGTCACATTTGTCCCAAACCCCCCCTGCAGTTTTCAAAATATCCCAAACATCCCAATTTCGAGGACTGGGCAATATTTTGGAGCCAAATTCTAGCTCTATGCACGTATTCGCAGTTTGAAATTACGACTTTTTTATACCCAATATATGCCATGTACTGAAAGCGGAGTTTGGTCACATTTGTCCCAAACTCTCTAGAGTGGAGTACTGCTGCACAATGACAGCCCCTTTCAAAGATGGAGAAATTGCTGACCAAGAGAGCGTGCAGAGATCCTTTACTGCTAGAATCCACTCAGTAAAACATCTAAATTACTGGGACCGACTAAAGAGCCTAAATCTGTACTCCCTTGAACGCAGGCGGGAGAGATACATAATAATTTACACGTGGAAAATAATGGAGGGGCTGGTCCCAAACCTGCACACAGAAATAACACCACATGAGACCAGAAGACATGGCAGGATGTGCAGAATACCCCCGTTGAAAAGCAGAGGTGCAACAGGTACTCTGAGAGAGAACTCTATCAACATCAGAGGCCCGAGACTGTTCAACACGCTTCCACTACACATAAGGGGCATAACTAGCAAACCCCTCACAGTGTTCAAGAGAGAACTGGATAAGCACCTTCAAAGGATACCTGATCAACCAGGCTGTGACTCATACGTCAGGCTGCGAGCAGCCGCGTCTAACAGCCTGGTTGATCAGTCCAGCAACCAGGAGGCCTGGTCGACGACCGGGCCGCGGGGACACTAAGCCCCGGAAGCACCTCAAGGTAGCCAAGGTAACCCCCCCTGCAGTTTTCAAAATATCCCAAACATCCCAATCTCGAGACCTGAGCCAAATTTTGGAGCCAAATTCTGGCTCTCTGCACGTATTCGCAGTTTGAAATTACGACTTTTTTATGCCCAACATATGCCAAGTACTGTAAGCGGCGTTTGGTCACATTTGTCACAAACCCCCCCTGCAGTTTTCAAAATATCTCAAACATCCCAATTTCGAGGCCTGAGCAATATTTTGGAGCCAAATTCTGGCTCTGCACGTATTCGCGGTTTGAAATTACAACATTTTAAACCCAATATATGCCAAGTCCTGAAAGCGGCAGTGCGTCACATTTCGCACAAACTCACCTGCAGTTTTCGAAATATCCCAAATATCCCAATTTTGAGGCCTGAGCCATATTTTGGAGCCAAACTCTGGCTCTTTGCACGTATTCGCAGTTTGATATTGCGATTTTTATACCCAACTAATGCCAAGTACTGAAAGCGGCAGTGAGTCACAATTTGCACAAACTCCCCTGCAGTTTTCGAAATATCCCAAACATCCCAATTTCGAGGCCTGAGCCATGTTTTGGAGCCAAACTCTGGATCTATGCACGTATTCGCGGTTTGAAATTACAACATTTTATACCCAACAAATGCCAAGTCTTTAAAGCGGCAGTGAGTCACATTTCGCACAAACTCCCCTGCAGTTTTCGAAATATCCCAAATATCCCAATTTCGAGGCCTGAGCCATATTTTGGAGCCAAATTCTGGCTCTCTGCACGTATTCGCAGTTTGAAATTACGACTTTTTTATACCCAACATATGCCAAGTACTGAACGCGGCGTTTGGTCACATTTGTCCAAAACCACCCCTGCAGTTTTTAAAATATCACAAACATCCCAATTTCGAGGCCTGAGCCATAATTTGGAGCCAAATTCTGGCTCTGTGCACGTATTTGCGGTTTGAAATTACGACATTTTATACCCAACATATGCCAAGTCCTGAAAGTGGCAGTGAGTCACATTTTGCACATACTCCCCTTCAGTTTTCGAAATATCCCAAACATTCCAATTTCGAGGCCTGAGAAATATTTTGGAGCCAAACTCTGGCTCTCTGCACGTATTTGCAGTTTGAAATTACGACTTTTTTATACCCAATATATGCCAAGTACTGAGAGCGGAGTTTAGTCACATTTGTCCCAAACCCCCCCTTCAGTTTTCAAAATATCCCAAACATCCCAATTTCGAGGACTGGGCAATATTTTGGAGCCAAATTCTAGCTCTATGCACGTATTCGCAGTTTGAAATTACGAGTTTTTATACCCAACATATGCCAAGTCCTGAAAGCAGCAGTGAGTCAAATTTTGCACAAACTCCCCTGCAGTTTTCGAAATATCCCAAATATTCCAATTTCGAAGCCTGATCCATATTTTGGAGCCAAATTCTGCCTCTCTGCACGTGTTCGCAGTTTGAAAATACGATTTTTTTAAACCCAAAATATGCCAAGTACTGAAAGTGACGTTAGGTTACATTTGTCCCTATCCTCCGTGCAGTTTTTCAAAATATCCCAAACATCCCAATTTCGAGGCCTGAGCCATATTTTGGAGCCAAATTCTGGCTCTCTGCACGTATTCGCAGTTTGAAATTACGACTTTTTTATGCCCAACATATGCCAAGTACTGAAAGTGGCGTTTGGTCACATTTGTCCCAAACCCCCCCTGCAGTTTTCAAAATATCTCAAACATCCCAATTTCGAGGCCTGAGCAATATTTTGGAGCCAAATTCTGGCTCTATGCGCGTATTCGCGGTTTGAAATTACAACATTTTATACCCAACATATGCCAAGTCCTGAAAGCGGCAGTGCTTCACATTTCGCACAAACTCACCTGCAGATTTCGAAATATCCCAAATATCCCAATTTTGAGGCCAGAGCCATATTTTGGAGCCAAACTCTGGCTCTTTGCACGTATTCGCAGTTTGATATTGCGATTTTTATACCCAACAAATGCCAAGTACTGAAAGCGGCAGTGAGTCACATTTTGCAAAAACTCCCCTGCAGTTTTCGAAATATCCCAAACATCCCAATTTCGAAGCCTGAGCCATATTTTGGAGCCAAACTCTGGATCTCTTCACGTTTTTGCAGTTTGAAATTACGACTTTTTTATACCCAATATATGCCAAGTACTGAAAGTGGAGTTTGGTCACATTTGTCCCAAACCCCCCCTGCAGTTTTCAAAGTATCCAAAACATCCCAATTTCGAGGCCTGAGCCAAATTTTGGAGCCAAATTCTGGCTGTATGCACGTATTCGAGGTTTGAAATTACGACATTTTATACCCAACAAATGCCAAGTCTTGAAAGCAGCAGTGAGTCACATTTCGCACAAACTCCCCTGCAGTTTTCGAAATATCCCAAATATCCCAATTTCGAGACCTGAGCCATATTTTGGAGCCAAATTCTGGTTCTATGAACGTATTCGCGGTTTGAAATTACGACATTTTATACCCAACATATGCCAAGTACTGAAAGTGGGATTTGGTTACATTTGTCCCAAACCTCCCTGCAGTTTTCAAAATATCCCAAACATCCCAATTTCGAGACATGAGCCATATTTTGGAGCCAAATTCTGGCTCTCTGCGCGTATTCGCAGTTTGAAATTACGAATTTATATACCCAACATATGCCAAGTACTGAAAGCGTCGTTTCGTCACATTTGTCCCAAACCTCCCTGCAGTTTTCAAAATATCCCAAACATCCCAATTTCGAGGCCTGAGCCATATTTTGGAGCCAAATTCTGGCTCTATGCACGTATTCGCGGTTTGAAATTACGATATATTATACCCAAGATATGCCAAGTCCTGAAAGCGGCAGTGAGTCACATTTCGCACAAACTCCCCTGCAGTTTTCTAAATATCCCAAATATCCCAATTTCGAGGCCTGAACAATATTTTGGAGCCAAATTCTAGCTTTCTGCACGTATTCGCAGTTCGAAATTACGACTTTTTTATGCCCAACATATGCCAAGTACTGAAAGCGGTGTTTGGTCACATTTGTCCCAAACCCCCCCTGCAGTTTTAAAAATATCTCAAACATCCCAATTTCGAGGCCTGAGCAATATTTTGGAGCCAAATTGTGGCTCTATGCACGTATTCGCGGTTTGAAATTACGACATTTTATACCCAACATATGCCAAGTCCTGAAAGCGGCAGTGAGTCACATTTCACACAAACTCACCTGCAGTTTTCGAAATATCCCAAATATCCCAATTTTGAGGCCTGAGCCATATTTAGGAGCCAAATTCTGGCTCTCTGCACGTATTCGCAGTTTGAAATTACGACTTTTTTATAACCAACATATGCCAAGTACTGAAAACGGCGTTTGGTTACATTTGTCGCAGACCTCCCAGCAGTTTTCAAAATATCCCAAACATCACAATATCGAGGCCTGAGCCATATTTTGGAGCCAAATTCTGGCTCTCTGCACGTATTCGCAGTTTGATATTACGATTTTTATACCCAACATATGCCAAGTACTGAAAGCGGCAGTGAGTCACATTTTGCACATACTCCCCTTCAGTTTTCGAAATATCCCAAACATTCCAATTTCGAGGCCTGAGAAATATTTTGGAGCCAAACTCTGGCTCTCTGCACGTATTTGCAGTTTGAAATTACGAATTTTTATACCCAATATATGCCAAGTACTGAAAGCGGAGTTTAGTCACATTTGTCCCAAACCCCCCCTGCAGTTTTCAAAATATCCCAAACATCGCAATTTCGAGGACTGGGCAATATTTTGGAGCCAAATTCTAAGTCTATGCACGTATTCGCAGTTTGAAATTACGAGTTTTTATACCCAACATATGCCAAGTCCTGAAAGCAGCAGTGAGTCAAATTTTGCACAAACTCCCCTTCAGTTTTCGAAATATCCCAAATATTCCAATTTCGAAGCCTGAGCCATATTTTGGAGCCAAATTCTGGCTCTCTGCACGTGTTCGTAGTTTGAAAATACGATTTTTTTATACCCAACATATGCCAAGTACTGAAAGTGACGTTAGGTTACATTTGTCCCTATCCTCCCTGCAGTTTTTCAAAATATCCCAAACATCCCAATTTCGAGGCGTGAGCCATATTTTGGAGCCATATTCTGGCTCTCTGCACGTATTCGCAGTTTGAAATTACGACTTTTTTATGCCCAACATATGCCAAGTACTGAAAGCGGTGTTTGGTCACATTTGTCCCAAACCCCCCCTGCAGTTTTCAAAATATCTCAAACATCCCAATTTCGAGGCCTGAGCAATATTTTGGAGCCAAATTCTGGCTCTATGCACGTATTCGCGGTTTGAAATTACGACATTTTATACCCAACATATGCCAAGTCCTGAAAGCGGCAGTGAGTCACATTTCACACAAACTCACCTGCAGTTTTCGAAATATCCCAAATATCCCAATTTTGAGGCCTGAGCCATATTTAGGAGCCAAATTCTGGCTCTCTGCACGTATTCGCAGTTTGAATTTACGACTTTTTTATAACCAACATATGCCAAGTACTGAAAGCGGTGTTTGGTTACATTTGTCGCAGACCTCCCAGCAGTTTTCAAAATATCCCAAACATCACAATATCGAGGCCTGAGCCATATTTTGGAGCCAAATTCTGGCTCTCTGCACGTATTCGCAGTTTGATATTACGATTTTTATACCCAACATATGCCAAGTACTGAAAGCGGCAGTGAGTCACATTTTGCACATACTCCCCTTCAGTTTTCGAAATATCCCAAACATTCCAATTTCGAGGCCTGAGAAATATTTTGGAGCCAAACTCTGGCTCTCTGCACGTATTTGCAGTTTGAAATTACGACTTTTTTATACCCAATATATGCCAAGTACTGAAAGCGGAGTTTGGTCACATTTGTCCCAAACCCCCCCTGCAGTTTTCAAAATATCCCAAACATCCCAATTTCGAGGACTGGGCAATATTTTGGAGCCAAATTCTAGCTCTATGCACGTATTCGCAGTTTGAAATTACGAGTTTTTATACCCAACATATGCCAAGTCCTGAAAGCAGCAGTGAGTCAAATTTTGCACAAACTCCCCTTCAGTTTTCGAAATATCCCAAATATTGCAATTTCGAAGCCTGAGCCATATTTTGGAGCCAAATTCTGGCTCTCTGCACGTGTTCGTAGTTTGAAAATACGATTTTTTTATACCCAACATATGCCAAGTACTGAAAGTGACGTTAGGTTACATTTGTCCCTATCCTCCCAGCAGTTTTTCAAAATATCCCAAACATCCCAATTTCGATGCGTGAGCCATATTTTGGAGCCAAATTCTGGCTCTCTGCACGTATTCGCAGTTTGAAATTACGACTTTTTTATGCCCAACATATGCCAAGTACTGAGAGCGGTGTTTGGTCACATTTGTCCCAAACCCCCCCTGCAGTTTTCAAAATATCTCAAACATCCCAATTTCGAGGCCTGAGCAATATTTTGGAGCCAAATTCTGGCTCTATGCACGTATTCGCGGTTTGAAATTACGACATTTTATACCCAACATATGCCAAGTCCTGAAAGCGGCAGTGAGTCACATTTCACACAAACTCACCTGCAGTTTTCGAAATATCCCAAATATCGCAATTTTGAGGCCTGAGCCATATTTAGGAGCCAAATTCTGGCTCTCTGCACGTATTCGCAGTTTGAAATTACGACTTTTTTATACCCAACATATGCCAAGTCCTGAAAGCAGCAGTGAGTCAAATTTTGCACAAACTCCCCTTCAGTTTTCGAAATATCCCAAATATTCCAATTTCGAATCCTGAGCCATATTTTGGAGCCAAATTCTGGCTCTCTGCACGTGTTCGTAGTTTGAAAATACGATTTTTTTATACCCAACATATGCCAAGTACTGAAAGTGACGTTAGGTTACATTTGTCCCTATCCTCCCTGCAGTTTTTCAAAATATCCCAAACATCCCAATTTCGAGGCCTGAGCCATATTTTGGATCCAAATTCTGGCTCTCTGCACGTATTCGCAGTTTGAAATTACGACTTTTTTATGCCCAACATATGCCAAGTACTGAAAGCGGCGTTTGGTCACATTTGTCCCAAACCCCCCCTGCAGTTTTCAAAATATCTCAAACATCCCAATTTCGAGGCCTGAGCAATATTTTGGAGCCAAATTCTGGCTCTATGCTCGTATTCGCGGTTTGAAATTACAACATTTTATACCCAACATATGCCAAGTCCTGAAAGCGGCAGTGCGTCACATTTCGCACAAACTCACCTGCAGTTTTCGAAATATCCCAAATATCCCAATTTTGAGGCCTGAGCCATATTTTGGAGCCAAACTCTGGCTCTTTGCACGTATTCGCAGTTTGATATTGCGATTTTTATACCCAACAAATGCCAAGTACTGAAAGCGGCAGTGAGTCACATTTTGCAAAAACTCCCCTGCAGTTTTCGAAATATCCCAAACATCCCAATTTCGAGGCCTGAGCCATATTTCGGAGCGAAACTCTGGATCTCTGCACGTATTTGCAGTTTGAAATTACGACTTTTTTATACCCAATATATGCCAAGTACCGAAAGTGGAGTTTGGTCACATTTGTCCTAAACCCCCCCTGCAGTTTTCAAAATATCCCAAACATCCCAATTTCGAGGCCTGAGCCAAATTTTGGAGCCAAATTCTGGCTGTATGCACGTATTCGCGATTTGAAATTACGACATTTTATACCCAACAAATGCCAAGTCTTGAAAGCAGCAGTGAGTCACATTTCGCACAAACTCCCCTGCAGTTTTCGAAATATCCCAAATATCCCAATTCCGAGACCTGAGCCATATTTTGGAGTCAAATTCTGGCTCTCTGCACGTATTCGCAGGTTGAAATTACGACTTTTTTATACCCAACATATGCCAAGTACTGAACGCGGCGTTTGGTCACATTTGTCCAAAACCACCCCTGCAGTTTTCAAAATATCACAAACATCCCAATTTCGAGGCCTGAGCCATATTTTGGAGCCAAATTCTGGCTCTGTGCACGTATTCGCGGTTTGAAATTACGACATTTTATACCCAACATATGCCAAGTCCTGAAAGTGGCAGTGAGTCACATTTCGCACAAACTTCCCAGCAGTTTTCGAAATATCCCAAATATCCCAATTTTGAGGCCTGAGCTATATTTTGGAGCCAAATTCTGGCTCTCTGCACGCATTCGAAGTTTGAAATTACGACTTTTTATACCCAACATATGCCAAGTACTGAAAGTGGCATTTGGTCACATTTGTCCCAAACCTCCCTGCAGTTTTCAAAATATCCCAAACATCCCAATTTCGAGGCATGAACCATATTTTGAAGCCAAATTCTGGCTCTCTGCACGTATTCGCAGTTTGAAATTACGAATTTATATACCCAACATATGCCAAGTACTGAAAGCGGCGTTTCGTCACATTTGTCCCAAACCTCCCTGCAGTTTTCAAAATATCTCAAACATCCCAATTTCGAGGCCTGAGCCATATTTTTGAGCCAAATTTTGGCTCTATGCACGTATTCGTGGTTTGAAATTACGATATATTATACCCAACATATGCCAAGTCCTAAAAGCGGCAGTGAGTCACATTTCGAACAAACTCCCCTGCAGTTTTCTAAATATCCCAAATATCCCAATTTCGAGGCCTGAACAATATTTTGGAGCCAAATTCTAGCTTTCTGCACGTATTCGCAGTTTGAAATTACGACTTTTTTATGCCCAACATATGCCACGTACTGAAAGCGGTGTTTGGTCACATTTGTCCCAAACCCCCCCTGCAGTTTTCAAAATATCTCAAACATCCCAATTTCGAGGCCTGAGCAATAGTTTGGAGCCAAATTCTGGCACTATGCACGTATTCGCGGTTTGAAATTACGACATTTTATACCCAACATATGCCAAGTCCTGAAAGCGGCAGTGAGTCACATTTCGCACAAACTCACCTGCAGTTTTCGAAATATCCCAAATATCCCATTTTTGAGGCCTGAGCCCTATTTTGGAGCCAAATTCTGGCTCTCTGCACGTATTCGCAGTTTGAAATTACAACTTTTTTATACCCAACATATGCCAAGTACTGAAAGTGGCGTTTGGTCACATTTGACTCAATCCCCCTGCAGTTTTCAAAATATTCCAAACATCCCAATTTTGATGCCTGGGCCATATTTTGGAGCCAAATTCTGGCTCTCTGCATGTATTCGCAGTTTGAAATTACGACTTTTTTATACCCATCATATGCCAAGTACTGAAAGCGGCGTTTGGTTACATTTGTCGCAGACCTCCCAGCAGTTTTCAAAATATCCCAAACATCACAATATCGAGGCCTGAGAAATATTTTGGAGCCAAACTCTGGCTCTCTGCACGTATTTGCAGTTTGAAATTACGACTTTTTTATACCCAATATATGCCAAGTACTGAAAGCGGAGTTTGGTCACATTTGTCCCAAACCCCCCCTTCAGTTTTCAAAATATCCCAAACATCCCAATTTCGAGGACTGGGCAATATTTTGGAGCCAAATTCTAGCTCTATGCACGTATTAGCAGTTTGAAATTAGGAGTTTTTATACCCAACATATGCCAAGTCCTGAAAGCAGCAGTGAGTCAAATTTTGCACAAACTCCCCTGCAGTTTTCGAAATATCCCAAATATTCCAATTTCGAAGCCTGAGCCATATTTTGGAGCCAAATTCTGTCTCTCTGCACGTGTTCGCAGTTTGAAAATACGATTTTTTATACCCAAAATATGCCAAGTACTGAAAGTGACGTTAGGTTACATTTGTCCCTATCCTCCGTGCAGTTTTTCAAAATATCCCAAACATCCCAATTTCGAGGCCTGAGCCATATTTTGAAGCCAAATTCTGGCTCTCTGCACGTATTCGCAGTTTGAAATTACGACTTTTTTATGCCCAACATATGCCAAGTACTGAAAGCGGCGTTTGGTCACATTTGTTCTAAACCCCCCCTGCAGTTTTCAAAATATCTCAAACATCCCAATTTCGAGGCATGAGCAATATTTTGGAGCCAAATTCTGGCTCTATGCTCGTATTCGCGGTTTGAAATTACAACATTTTATACCCAACATATGCCAAGTCCTGAAAGCGGCAGTGCGTCACATTTCACACAAACTCACCTGCAGTTTTCGAAATATCCCAAATATCCCAATTTTGAGGCCTGAGCCATATTTTGGAGCCAAACTCTGGCTCTTTGCACGTATTCGCAGTTTGATATTTCGATTTCTATACCCAACAAATGCCAAGTACTGAAAGCGGCAGTGAGTCACATTTTGCAAAAACTCCCCTGCAGTTTTCGAAATATCCCAAACATCCCAATTTCGAGGCCTGAGCCATATTTTGGAGCCAAATTCTGGATCTCTGCACGTATTTGCAGTTTGAAATTACGACTTTTTTATACCCAATATATGCCAAGTACTGAAAGTGGAGTTTGGTCACATTTGTCCCAAACCCCCCCTGCAGTTTTAAAAATATCCCAAACATCCCAATTTCGAGGCCTGAACCAAATTTTGGAGCCAAATTCTGGCTGTATGCACGTATTCGCGGTTTGAAATTACGACATTTTATACCCAACAAATGCCAAGTCTTGAAAGCAGCAGTGAGTCACATTTCGCACAAACTCCCCTGCAGTTTTCGAAATATCCCAAACATCCCAATTTCGAGACCTGAGCCATATTTTGGAGCCAAATTCTGGTTCTATGCACGTATTCGCGGTTTGAAATTACGACATTTTATACCCAACATATGCCAAGTCCTGAAAGTGGCAGTGAGTCACATTTCGCACAAACTCCCCTGCAGTTTTCGAAATATCCCAAATATCCCAATTTTGAGGCCTGGGCAATATTTTGGAGCCAAATTCTGGCTCTCTGCACGTATTCGAAGTTTGAAATTACTACTTTTTATACAAAACATATGCCAAGTACTGAAAGTGGGATTTGGTTACATTTGTCCCAAACCTCCCTGCAGTTTTCAAAATATCCCAAATATCCCAATTTCGAGACATGAGCCATATTTTGGAGCCAAATTCTGGCTCTCTGCGCGTATTCGCAGTTTGAAATTACGACTTTTTTATGCCCAACATATGCCAAGTACTGAAAGCGGTGTTTGGTCACATTTGTCCCAAACCCCCCCTGCAGTTTTAAAAATATCTCAAACATCCCAATTTCGAGGCCTGAGCAATATTTTGGAGCCAAATTCTGGCTCTATGCACGTATTCGCGGTTTGAAATTACGACATTTTATACCCAACATATGCCAAGTCCTGAAAGCGGCAGTGAGTCACATTTCGCACAAACTCACCTGCAGTTTTCGAAATATCCCAATTTTGAGGCCTGAGCCATATTTAGGAGCCAAATTCTGGCTCTCTGCACGTATTCGCAGTTTGAAATTACAACTTTTTTATACCCAACATATGCCAAGTACTGAAAGCGGCGTTTGGTCACATTTGACTCAATCCCCCTGCAGTTTTCAAAATATTCCAAACATCCCAATTTTGAGGCCTGAGCCATATTTTGGAGCCAAATTCTGACTCTCTGCACGTATTCGCAGTTTGAAATTACGACTTTTTTATAACCAACATATGCCAAGTACTGAAAGCGGCGTTTGGTTACATTTGTCGCAGACCTCCCAGCAGTTTTCAAAATATCCCAAACATCACAATATCGAGGCCTGAGCCATATTTTGGAGCCAAATTCTGGCTCTCTGCACGTATTCGCAGTTTGATATTACGATTTTTATACCCAACATATGCCAAGTACTGAAAGCGGCAGTGAGTCACATTTTGCACATACTCCCTTTCAGTTTTCGAAATATCCCAAACATTCCAATTTCGAGGCCTGAGAAATATTTTGGAGCCAAACTCTGGCTCTCTGCATGTATTTGCAGTTTGAAATTACGACTTTTTTATACCCAATATATGCCAAGTACTGAAAGCGGAGTTTGGTCACATTTGTCCCAAACCCTCCCTGCAGTTTTCAAAATATCCCAAACATCCCAATTTCGAGGACTGGGCAATATTTTGGAGCCAAATTCTAGCTCTATGCACGTATTCGCAGTTTGAAATTACGAGTTTTTATACCCAACATATGCCAAGTCCTGAAAGCAGCAGTGAGTCAAATTTTGCACAAACTCCCCTGCAGTTTTCGAAATATCCCAAATATTCCAATTTCGAAGCCTGAGCCATATTTTGGAGCCAAATTCTGGCTCTCTGCACGTGTTCGTAGTTTGAAAATACGATTTTTTTATACCCAACATATGCCAAGTACTGAAAGTGACGTTAGGTTACATTTGTCCCTATCCTCCCTGCAGTTTTTCAAAATATCCCAAACATCCCAATTTCGAGGCCTGAGCCATATTTTGGAGCCAAATTCTGGCTCTCTGCACGTATTCGCAGTTTGAAATTACGACTTTTTTATGCCCAACATATGCCAAGTACTGAAAGCGGCGTTTGGTCACATTTGTCCCAAACCCCCCCTGCAGTTTTCAAAATATCTCAAACATCCCAATTTCGAGGCCTGAGCAATATTTTGGAGCCAAATTCTGGCTCTATGCTCGTATTCGCGGTTTGAAATTACAACATTTTATACCCAACATATGCCAAGTCCTGAAAGCGGCAGTGCGTCACATTTCGCACAAACTCCCCTGCAGTTTTCGAAATATCCCAAATATCCCAATTTTGAGGCCTGGGCAATATTTTGGAGCCAAATTCTGGCTCTCTGCACGTATTCGAAGTTTGAAATTACGACTTTTTATACCCAACATATGCCAAGTACTGAAAGTTGGATTTGGTTACATTTGTCCCAAACCTCCCTGCAGTTTTCAAAATATCCCAAACATCCCAATTACGAGACATGAGCCATATTTTGGAGCCAAATTCTGGCTCTCTGCGCGTATTTGCAGTTTGAAATTACTAATTTATATACCCAACATATGCCAAGTACTGAAAGCGTCGTTTCGTCACATTTGTCCCAAACCTCCCTGCAGTTTTCAAAATATCCCAAACATCCCAATTTCGAGGCCTGAGCCATATTTTGGAGCCAAATTCTGGCTCTATGCACGTATTCGCGGTTTGAAATTACGATATATTATACCCAAGATATGCCAAGTCCTGAAAGCGGCAGTGAGTCACATTTCGCACAAACTCCCCTGCAGTTTTCTAAATATCCCAAATATCCCAATTTCGAGGCCTGAACAATATTTTGGAGCCAAATTCTAGCTTTCTGCACGTATTCGAAGTTTGAAATTACGACTTTTTTATGCCCAACATATGCCAAGTACTGAAAGCGGTGTTTGGTCACATTTGTCCCAAACCCCCCCTGCAGTTTTAAAAATATCTCAAACATCCCAATTTCGAGGCCTGAGCAATATTTTGGAGCCAAATTGTGGCTCTATGCACGTATTCGCGGTTTGAAATTACGACATTTTATATCCAACATATGCCAAGTCCTGAGAGCGGCAGTGAGTCACATTTCGCACAAACTCACCTGCAGTTTTCGAAATATCCCAAATATCCCAATTTTGAGGCCTGAGCCATATTTAGGAGCCAAATTCTGGCTCTCTGCACGTATTCGCAGTTTGAAATTACAACTTTTTTATACCCAACATATGCCAAGTACTGAAAGCGGCGTTTGGTCACATTTGACTCAATCCCCCTGCAGTTTTCAAAATATTCCAAACATCCCAATTTTGAGGCCTGAGCCATATTTTGGAGCCAAATTCTGGCTCTCTGCACGTATTCGCAGTTTGAAATTACGACTTTTTTATAACCAACATATGCCAAGTACTGAAAGCGGCGTTTGGTTACATTTGTCGCAGACCTCCCAGCAGTTTTCAAAATATCCCAAACATCACAATATCGAGGCCTGAGCCATATTTTGGAGCCAAATTCTGGCTCTCTGCACGTATTCGCAGTTTGATATTACGATTTTTATACTCAACATATGCCAAGTACTGAAAGCGGCAGTGAGTCACATTTTGCACATACTCCCCTTCAGTTTTCGAAATATCCCAAACATTCCAATTTCGAGGCCTGACAAATATTTTGGAGCCAAACTCTGGCTCTCTGCATGTATTTGCAGTTTGAAATTACGACTTTTTTATACCCAATATATGCCAAGTACTGAAAGCGGAGTTTGGTCACATTTGTCCCAAACCCCCCCTGCAGTTTTCAAAATATCCCAAACATCCCAATTTCGAGGACTGGGCAATATTTTGGAGCCAAATTCTAGCTCTATGCACGTATTCGCAGTTTGAAATTACGAGTTTTTATACCCAACATATGCCAAGTCCTGAAAGCAGCAGTGAGTCAAATTTTGCACAAACTCCCCTGCAGTTTTCGAAATATCCCAAATATTCCAATTTCGAAGCCTGAGCCATATTTTGGAGCCAAATTCTGGCTCTCTGCACGTGTTCGTAGTTTGAAAATACGATTTTTTTATACCCAACATATGCCAAGTACTGAAAGTGACGTTAGGTTACATTTGTCCCTATCCTCCCTGCAGTTTTTCAAAATATCCCAAACATCCCAATTTCGAGGCCTGAGCCATATTTTGGAGCCAAATTCTGGCTCTCTGCACGTATTCGCAGTTTGAAATTACGACTTTTTTATGCCCAACATATGCCAAGTACTGAAAGCGGCGTTTGGTCACATTTGTCCCAAACCCCCCCTGCAGTTTTCAAAATATCTCAAACATCCCAATTTCGAGGCCTGAGCAATATTTTGGAGCCAAATTCTGGCTCTATGCTCGTATTCGCGGTTTGAAATTACAACATTTTATACCCAACATATGCCAAGTCCTGAAAGCGGCAGTGCGTCACATTTCGCACAAACTCCCCTGCAGTTTTCGAAATATCCCAAATATCCCAATTTTGAGGCCTGGGCAATATTTTGGAGCCAAATTCTGGCTCTCTGCACGTATTCGAAGTTTGAAATTACGACTTTTTATACCCAACATATGCCAAGTACTGAAAGTTGGATTTGGTTACATTTGTCCCAAACCTCCCTGCAGTTTTCAAAATATCCCAAACATCCCAATTACGAGACATGAGCCATATTTTGGAGCCAAATTCTGGCTCTCTGCGCGTATTTGCAGTTTGAAATTACGAATTTATATACCCAACATATGCCAAGTACTGAAAGCGTCGTTTCGTCACATTTGTCCCAAACCTCCCTGCAGTTTTCAAAATATCCCAAACATCCCAATTTCGAGGCCTGAGCCATATTTTGGAGCCAAATTCTGGCTCTATGCACGTATTCGCGGTTTGAAATTACGATATATTATACCCAAGATATGCCAAGTCCTGAAAGCGGCAGTGAGTCACATTTCGCACAAACTCCCCTGCAGTTTTCTAAATATCCCAAATATCCCAATTTCGAGGCCTGAACAATATTTTGGAGCCAAATTCTAGCTTTCTGCACGTATTCGCAGTTTGAAATTACGACTTTTTTATGCCCAACATATGCCAAGTACTGAAAGCGGTGTTTGGTCACATTTGTCCCAAACCCCCCCTGCAGTTTTAAAAATATCTCAAACATCCCAATTTCGAGGCCTGAGCAATATTTTGGAGCCAAATTGTGGCTCTATGCACGTATTCGCGGTTTGAAATTACGACATTTTATATCCAACATATGCCAAGTCCTGAAAGCGGCAGTGAGTCACATTTCGCACAAACTCACCTGCAGTTTTCGAAATATCCCAAATATCCCAATTTTGAGGCCTGAGCCATATTTAGGAGCCAAATTCTGGCTCTCTGCACGTATTCGCAGTTTGAAATTACAACTTTTTTATACCCAACATATGCCAAGTACTGAAAGCGGCGTTTGGTCACATTTGACTCAATCCCCCTGCAGTTTTCAAAATATTCCAAACATCCCAATTTTGAGGCCTGAGCCATATTTTGGAGCCAAATTCTGGCTCTCTGCACGTATTCGCAGTTTGAAATTACGACTTTTTTATAACCAACATATGCCAAGTACTGAAAGCGGCGTTTGGTTACATTTGTCGCAGACCTCCCAGCAGTTTTCAAAATATCCCAAACATCACAATATCGAGGCCTGAGCCATATTTTGGAGCCAAATTCTGGCTCTCTGCACGTATTCGCAGTTTGATATTACGATTTTTATACCCAACATATGCCAAGTACTGAAAGCGGCAGTGAGTCACATTTTGCACATACTCCCCTTCAGTTTTCGAAATATCCCAAACATTCCAATTTCGAGGCCTGAAAAATATTTTGGAGCCAAACTCTGGCTCTCTGCATGTATTTGCAGTTTGAAATTACGACTTTTTTATACCCAATATATGCCAAGTACTGGAAGCGGAGTTTGGTCACATTTGTCCCAAACCCCCCCTGCAGTTTTCAAAATATCCCAAACATCCCAATTTCGAGGACTGGGCAATATTTTGGAGCCAAATTCTAGCTCTATGCACGTATTCGCAGTTTGAAATTACGAGTTTTTATACCCAACATATGCCAAGTCCTGAAAGCAGCAGTGAGTCAAATTTTGCACAAACACCCCTGCAGTTTTCGAAATATCCCAAATATTCCAATTTCGAAGCCTGAGCCATATTTTGGAGCCAAAAATCTGGCTCTCTGCACGTGTTCGTAGTTTGAAAATACGATTTTTTTATACCCAACATATGCCAAGTACTGAAAGTGACGTTTGGTTACATTTGTCCCTATCCTCCCTGCAGTTTTTCAAAATATCCCAAACATCCCAATTTCGAGGCCTGAGCCATATTTTGGAGCCAAATTCAGGCTCTCTGCACGTATTCGCAGTTTGAAATTACGACTTTTTTATGCCCAACATATGCCAAGTACTGAAAGCGGCGTTTGGTCACATTTGTCCCAAACCCCCCCTGCAGTTTTCAAAATATCTCAAACATCCCAATTTCGAGGCCTGAGCAATATTTTGGAGCCAAATTCTGGCTCTATGCTCGTATTCGCGGTTTGAAATTACAACATTTTATACCCAACATATGCCAAGTCCTGAAAGCGGCAGTGTGTCACATTTCGCACAAACTTACCTGCAGTTTTCGAAATATCCCAAATATCCCAATTTTGAGGCCTGAGCCATATTTTGGAGCCAAACTCTGGCTCTCTGCACGTATTCGAAGTTTGAAATTACGACTTTTTATACCCAACATATGCCAAGTACTGAAAGTGGGATTTGGTTACATTTGTCCCAAACCTCCCTGCAGTTTTCAAAATATCCCAAACATCCCAATTTCGAGACATGAGCCATATTTTGGAGCCAAATTCTGGCTCTCTGCGCGTATTTGCAGTTTGAAATTACGAATTTATATACCCAACATATGCCAAGTACTGAAAGCGTCGTTTCGTCACATTTGTCCCAAACCTCCCTGCAGTTTTCAAAATATCCCAAACATCCCAATTTCGAGGCCTGAGCCATATTTTGGAGCCAAATTCTGGCTCTATGCACGTATTCGCGGTTTGAAATTACGATATATTATACCCAAGATATGCCAAGTCCTGAAAGCGGCAGTGAGTCACATTTCGCACAAACTCCCCTGCAGTTTTCTAAATATCCCAAATATCCCAATTTCGTGGCCTGAACAATATTTTGGAGCCAAATTCTAGCTTTCTGCACGTATTCGCAGTTTGAAATTACGACTTTTTTATGCCCAACATATGCCAAGTACTGAAAGCAGTGTTTGGTCACATTTGTCCCAAACCCCCCCTGCAGTTTTAAAAATATCTCAAACATCCCAATTTCGAGGCCTGAGCAATATTTTGGAGCCAAATTGTGGCTCTATGCACGTATTCGCGGTTTGAAATTACGATATTTTATATCCAACATACGCCAAGTCCTGAAAGCGGCAGTGAGTCACATTTCGCACAAACTCACCTGCAGTTTTCGAAATATCCCAAATATCCCAATTTTGAGGCCTGAGCCATATTTAGGAGCCAAATTCTGGCTCTATGCTCGTATTCGCGGTTTGAAATTACAACATTTTATACCCAACATATGCCAAGTCCTGAAAGCGGCAGTGCGTCACATTTCGCACAAACTTACCTGCAGTTTTCGAAATATCCCAAATATCCCAATTTTGAGGCCTGAGCCATATTTTGGAGCCAAACTCTGGCTCTTTGCACGTACTCGCAGTTTGATATTGCGATTTTTATACCCAACAAATGCCAAGTACTGAAAGCGGCAGTGAGTCACATTTTGCAAAAACTCCCCTGCTGTTTTCGAAATATCCCAAACATCCCAATTTTGAGGCCTGAGCCATATTTTGGAGCGAAACTCTGGATCTCTGCACGTATTTGCAGTTTGAAATTACGACTTTTTTATACCCAATATATGCCAAGTACTGAAAGTGGAGTTTGGTCACATTTGTCCTAA
>NW_027189129.1:6056698-6107862 GCF_040958095.1 Procambarus clarkii
ATATACGGCACACAAACATTCATACCCAAACAAAGCAAAATGCTAGGTAAGAACAAAGCAGTTGGCCCGTAGGGGAAAGGAGATACCCACAAGACTGGAATACAAGTCATTAACAAGCACACAAGTACTACACTACACAACAACCGCACTACTACCAGAACTGGACGAATCACTACCAAAACAACACATTGCACATCACTACCAAAACAACACAACACAACACAAGCATTGGCAAAGAATTATAGACCAGTTGCACTAACATCCCACATAATAAAATTATTTGAGAGTGATCAGGAGTCAGGTTACTAGTTTTATAGAGACCAATGACCTCCACAATCCAGGCCAACAAGGATTTAGAGCAGGAAGATATTGAAATACCTCTTACAGCTATCTCTCATGTCCTCTACTTGTACAGTACAGCTACTTGACCATTACGACAAAATCACTGAGATATGAGATAATGATGACACTAACCTCATCTACTCAGACTCCAACCCACTCATATTAAATAATGATGTAAACAATAAATTAAAAAAAATCCACTTATTAATGTCAACCAACAAACTCCCACTAAACATAGAAAGGACCTACGACATCTTACTTGGGAGCAAATCAACAAATGCAATTCATCTACAGTTACACAATGTTAACATCAGAAATAAAAAAGATGGTAAGTTCCTTGGTCTATACTTAGATCTGCCCGAAATGCTATGAGTGCTAGTTGCTTTACAAGAATGTATAACTTCAAGTCATTGTACTCTCCCCCAATGGACCTTCTTGTATATAAAGAAAAAATAAATAAATAAACAAACACATAATAAATCAATACTTACTAAATTTTGTCTATTATGTAGCAAAGAAGCAGGTCTACGGAAGGCTTTTCTGTTGAGTTCGAAGCCCAGATTACTCGTGGTCTCTGAAATAAGTTAAGATTATAAGTATAAAATTTATAAAACCAAATAATAAATCCGGTATTGCTCAATTTCAGATGCAGACGTACTGAATGATATATCAGACTGTCAGCATGGTATTCGATCTGGAAGGTCCAGTGTAACGAATTTACTCAGTTTCTATGATCGAGCCACAGAGATCTATAAAGAATTCTGATCAAGAAAGAGATCTAGGGGTGGTTTTAGATAGAAAACTATAACCTGAGGATCATATTAAGAACATTCTGCGAGGGGCCTATGCTACACTTTTTAACTTTAGAATTGCTTTTAAATACATAGGTCAAAAAGTTTTAAAAGTTTTAAAAGTTTTTTAAACCTCTCGTGTATCATGAGTGTGTTAAAGCTTCAGATGGTGCATTCAGATGATGAATATTACCTAGTTCCTTCATCTGGGAAGAATGAACACATATTGGTGCATTCGGATGATAAAAACTAACTACTGTAGTTTAATTGATCAACAGACTGTATATCATATGCAGACTGTATGTGGATCTGCGGGCCACTCCAAACAACAGCCTGGTGGACCAAGCTCCACCAGGCCTAAAGCACAAAGTGATATAGATGTGATAGAGAAACTAGGTCAAATGGAGGAGTAGATCTGTATATTAAACAGCACCTGACGTGCACAGAGCTATTAAACTCAATGTGGTGGTAGAGTGGTGGGGGGGGGGGGGGAAACATTGCAGAAAAAAACAAAAATACAATTTGGTCAACAAAACAGCATTGTTTAAAATAGAAGACATGGGTTGACATTTTGGGGGTAAGGTAGGTTACATTGAGTTAATTAGTTAGTACTTCGTTTTTATCTTAAACTGGTTGGGAGAGGTACAGTGTTGCTGTGCTGGTGAAAGAACACCTAAAGGTAAATTAAATAATGATTGCGAATCCACAAGAAGTTGACATAATAGCGCTAGAGATCTGCAATCAGGATGATAAACTTTCCTTAAAGAATTTGACAAACACTTGCTGATAGGACATGAAGTAAATGAAATGTATGTCAAGTTTTGTGAAATATATGATAAAAGCACAACAAAATTTGTACCAAAGGAGAGATGCAGAACTAGGAAAAGGGGTTTGTTCAACAGAAATTGCGAGAGGGCCTGAGACCCAAACACACACAAATGGAATCAATATATAGCAAGAGGCCAAACCCCCAAACATACAAGCGATGCAAAGATGCGAGAAACAGCAGCAGCATTAAGGAGAGGGACTTAAGGACCATAAATAAAGTGTGAAAATAAACTCGAGTAAATTTTTTTAACTACTCTCGACAGTGGAGAAAAACAAATATTCAGACGATTTGTGTTAGAATCATTAATCTTACACTTTCGGTCATATTCAACAACACAAATACATACACACACATTCCTGTTGCTGTAGCAAGTGAAGAATTACACACACAGATCACAATAACGTGATGCATCAAATGAACAAATCCACAAGGGCCGTGACGAGGATTCGAACCTGCGTCCGGGAGCATCCCAGACACTGCCTTAATCGACTGAGCTACAACAGGGTAAAAGGGTTGAAACCGAAGTTCTACTGAACTTACTGGATCCCATAGCCTCTCCGAGGCACAAACCAGGCTTTTACACAACCCCCCCCTGCACCCGAGCTATGTCAACACGCCGTTCTCCCTCTTCGCCCTTACATCATCACACACAGATCACAATAACGTGATGCATCAAATGAACAAATCCACAAGGGCCGTGATGAGGATTCAAACCTGTGTCCGGGAGCATCCCAGACACTGCCTTAATCGACTGAGCTACAACAGGGTAAAAGGGTTGAAACCAAACTTCTACTGAACTTCCTGGATCCTTTTACCCTGTTGTAGCTCAGTCGATTTAGGCAGTGTCTGGGATGCTCCCGGACGCAGGTTCAAATCCCCAAATTTCACTTTTGACAATTGAGCACCTGCTACATCCAGATTCTAGGGAGGAAAGGAAGGACGATCTTACTGGATCCCATAGCCTCTCCGAGGCACAAACCAGGCTTTTACACAACCCCCCCCCCCCTGCACCCGAGCTCAATTGTCAAAAGTAAAAAATTGGGTTTGTCTTCCGAATGCACCATATCAGTAAATTTTTTAATAATCTTTTAAAAATAGTAAATGCCACTATTTTTGCAAAATTATTACGAGATCTATTATTCTATAGAATAATGCATATAAATGCATATATGCATATAAATACAAAACAAGTAAATGTAAATAATTTTACCTTGCACCTAGATCCACCAAGCCTGTATGGCGCGCGTTTCAGTACTTCGGAAATCTAGAACTATCTTGAATCTCTAATCTGCAATGAAACAATACATATTATTGCACTTACCAAAACATGGATGAATGTAGAAAATACAGAACTATTAGCTGAATATCAAATAAATGGATTTAATCTATTTCACACAGATAGATATATTAGATATTATATTATATTCCTTTCCTCCCTAGAATCTGGATGTAGCAGGTGCTCAATTGTCAAAAGTGAAAAATTTGGTTTATTTAACATACACGCCATAGACCGGCTTGGAAAAAAAAGTTCGTAAAACCCAGGGGCGTTAGACCGGCTTGGGAAAAAAAGTTTGTAAAACCCAGGGGCCATAGACTGGCTATGAAAGAAAATTTGAGAAAACCCTGGGGCCATAGAACGGCTATTTAACACTTTCGCGCTATCTGGACGCGCCGGCGCGTCCCGTTTCGTCTAACGCTAACGCATAGTGGACATAAAGTTGAGTCCTCTTTTAAAATATTTGTATAAAATTCAATTTCTATCCGATTTACTTTGGGTTTGTTTCAAACTGCGCGCTATGAGGCTCTCTTTCTCACCACTAGGCTGCATGGTACAATAAGTTCATGAAAGGTGTGGATAACTTCGATCAAATGGTATTTTG
Organism: Procambarus clarkii; assembly: GCF_040958095.1. Lineage (NCBI taxonomy): Eukaryota > Metazoa > Arthropoda > Malacostraca > Decapoda > Cambaridae > Procambarus > Procambarus clarkii. Next base: position 6,060,541 of record NW_027189129.1, read on the forward strand.
TCCCAAACGGGTTGCAGGTGGGTGACTTTAGCCGTTTATACTGGTAATGCTTCCCCCATATCATGTATTATATGCATATGTCTGTTTAGGGAATTTTATTCCGATCAATATACAACCAAAAATAACTGTGTGCAACAAGTATAAACTTGACAAACATAACAAAAGTAAAAACATTTCGTGTGTGTTTGACGCTCACTGATATGTTCCAGCGTTGTTTTATATTTGGCGCTATTCTAACTTACGCTTTGTTGATATTTTTTACCTATGGGCACATAGAACATTCTATTGCGAACACATTGACACAAAAATGAATGACGTACATAGAAAATTAATGTCATGAGAGTGAAATAAGTATAAACTTTCAAAGCGCCGTGCGTCGTCCCGTCACCGATACCGGGTAACAATTTCACAACTTCCCACACTCTTGCGGGCGGGCCGCATCATTATTCTACGCTTATATTCATATCACCGTGTTGGGAATTTCATTGCGAGTCCATTGATACCAAAATTAACGCTGTAGAATAAGTGTGGAGGTGATTACAATCCCAAGAGTAAAAACATTTTGTTGCTGATGGGCGCTCACGGCGAGTCATCTTCGTAGTTATTTATTTGGTGCTGGTATCCCTATACGTTTCGTGACTTTTTTTACTGATATTCTTCTAGAGAATTTTATTGCGAACACGTTGGTACCAAAATGAAATACGTAGCATGAGAACTAAGGTCAGAAGAGTAAAAAGAGTATACACATTTTTGTTTTTACGCTTAAGCGATAAAAACGCTGCGCACACATTCGGTTGGCTGAGTGACCTTTGCGGAAAGCGCGAAAGTGTTAATCCCCTGGAACGGATAATCATCTGTATCAAACCTTATTACAGGTAAAACCAGTAGGCAGTCTACTGTATTTTATCAAACTCTTATTAGAATAATAGATCTCGTAATAATTTTGCAAAAATAGTGGCATTTACTATTTTTAAAAGATTATTAAAAAATTTACTGATATGGTGCATTCGGAAGACAAACCCAATTTTTCACTTTTCACAATTGAGCACCTGCTACATCCAGATTCTAGGGAGGAAAGGAAGGACGATCTTACTGGATCCCATAGCCTCTCCGAGGCACAAACCAGGCTTTTACACAACCCACCCCCCCCCCTGCACCCGAGCTCAATTGTCAAAAGTGAAAAATTGGGTTTGTCTTCCGAATGCACCATATCAGTAAATTTTTTAATAATCTTTTAAAAATAGTAAATGCCACTATTTTTGCAAAATTTTTACGAGATCTATTATTCTATAGAATAATGCATATAAATGCATATATGCATATAAATACAAAACAAGTAAATGTAAATAATTTTACCTTGCACCTAGATCCACCAAGCCTGTATGGCGCGCGTTTCAGTACTTCGGAAATCTAGAACTATCTTGAATCTCTAATCTGCAATGAAACAATACATATTATTGCACTTACCAAAACATGGATGAATGTAGAAAATACAGAACTATTAGCTGAATATCAAATAAATGGATTTAATCTATTTCACACAGATAGATATATTAGATATTATATTATATTCCTTTCCTCCCTAGAATCTGGATGTAGCAGGTGCTCAATTGTCAAAAGTGAAAAATTTGGTTTATTTAACATACACGCCATAGACCGGCTTGGGAAAAAAAGTTTGTAAAACCCAGGGGCCATAGACCGGCTTGGGAGAAAAAGTTCGTAAAACCCAGGGGCCATAGACCGGCTATGAAAGAAAATTTGAGAAAACCCTGTGGCCATAGAACGGCTATTTAATCCCCTGGAACGGATAATCATCTGTATCAAACCTTATTACAGGTAAAACCAGTAGGCAGTCTACTGTATTTTATCAAACTCTTATTAGAATAATAGATCTCGTAATAATTTTGCTAAAATAGTGGCATTTACTATTTTTAAAAGATTATTAAAAATTTACTGATATGGTGCATTCGGAAGACAAACCCAATTTTTCACTTTTGACAATTGAGCACCTGCTACATCCAGATTCTAGGGAGGAAAGGAAGGACGATCTTACTGGATCCCATAGCCTCTTCGAGGCACAAACCAGGCTTTTACACAACCCCCCCCCCCCCTGCACCCGAGCTCAATTGTCAAAAGTGAAAAATTGGGTTTGTCTTCCGAATGCACCATATCAGTAAATTTTTTAATAATCTTTTAAAAATAGTAAATGCCACTATTTTTGCAAAATTATTACGAGATCTATTATTCTATAGAATAATGCATATAAATACATATATGCATATAAATACAAAACAAGTAAATGTAAATAATTTTACCTTGCACCTAGATCCACCAAGCCTGTATGGCGCGCGTTTCAGTACTTCGGAAATCTAGAACTATCTTGAATCTCTAATCTGCAATGAAACAATACATATTATTGCACTTACCAAAACATGGATGAATGTAGAAAATACAGAACTATTAGCTGAATATCAAATAAATGGATTTAATCTATTTCACACAGATAGATATATTAGATATTATATTATATTCCTTTCCTCCCTAGAATCTGGATGTAGCAGGTGCTCAATTGTCAAAAGTGAAAAATTTGGTTTATTTAACATACACGCCATAGACCGGCTTGGGAAAAAAAGTTCGTAAAACCCAGGGGCCATAGACCGGCTATGAAAGAAAATTTGAGAAAACCCTGGGGCCATAGAACGGCTATTTAATCCCCTTGAACGGACCTGTGCATGGACCACTGAGGCATCGAAAAAAAACACGGGCCATAGACCGGCTTGGGAAAAAAAAGCTAGGTTAGGCTAGGTAAAAGCTAGGTAAAAAAGAAAGGAGCTAGGTTAGACTATGTATGTTTAAATCTCTGATTTAAACAGAGCCAGTGTTCAGTCAAATAACTGAATTTATCAAATCTTATCCTTGTATAATATACAAGCTGATGTGAGATCCCTGTCTACAGGAGGACTGGAACTTCTATCAACTAATCCATACATCAAACCTGTCCCTTACAGCCCACAATCTATCATTAGGAAAACCATGTGAGAAATCTTTAAGGAATTCTGATAAAGAAAGAGATCTAGGGGTGGTTCTAAATAGAAAACTATCACCTGAGGACCACATAAAGAATATTGTGTGAGGAGCCTATGCCATGCATTCCAACTTCAGAATTGCTTTTAAATACATGGATGGCGAAATACTAAAGAAATTGTTCACCACTTTTGCTAGTCCAAAGCTAGAATATGCAGCAGTTGTGGGGTGCCCTTATTGGGGTGCCATCACATGTAAACCAACCAAGCCCACAAATACGTCAACATGGACCAGCATTACACAGTCTAACATACTCTGTCAGATGTAACAACTAAATTTGTGAATTCAAGACCTAATCTATTGCATAATACAGTGTTAGTACGAGAAAAACATTACTTACATTCGAAGCCGTGTTTTAAAATGGCGGCGATCTTGTTGTACTGACGCTCCAAACTGTGTGTTCGTTTGCGTATGATGAACGTGTGACAATTTACTACAACAATTATTTAATTATTCTTATTCTTTATTTTACTATTTTTAGGGTACATGAAATTTCCAACTTATTTGCACACAATAATATAATTGCATTGTCATAACCTTTATATATTACGGAAAATACGATGACATGAACGAAGTCAAAGTGAAGTTGAAGTCAAAGTCATTCGCCGAACGTATTAGTCATTTTTTTTCTCCCAAACGATAGGGGATAACAAATCCACAGAGCATATAAGTGTACAGTAAAGTCAATTTTATTCAGGAAAGTACATACATAGTTGATTTACAAACATAATGTTGGATTTATAGATAGAGCTAGTGCATACAATACCTAAAGCCAATATAGTAGGCATATAGCATTTCAGGCAACCGGGCAGTATATATGGACCCCTTACTCAAATCTCTGAATATGTTAGATATTAAGTCCCTGCACATACTCTCATGTGTATTTTATATATATAAAACGCTGCACTGTAATGTCAATCCTGACCCTAAAAGCTTCCTAGAAGGTTGTAACAGATCCCATGAGCACCACACCAGAAACAAATACCTATTTGATATTCCAAGAGTACGACTTAGTCAAACTAGAAATGCTCTACAAATCAAGGGACCTCGAATGTGGAATGACCTTCCCAATTATATTAAAAACTGTACCTCTCCCAACCAGTTTAAGATAAATAAAGATAAATTTATAAGTTAAGAAAAATTCCACAAATCAACAACCCTGTTACTGACCCAGTATTTACCCAAGTCTTTCCTAAATCTAAACTTATCCAATTTATACCCATTGTTTCGTGTTCTATCGTGTGTTGACAATTTTAATAACCTATTAATATCCCCTTTGTTATATCCATTCAGGAAATTGTGGTTGATCTCGAACCCATTGATAATGTGACCACTTATACAGAATTTTGTAACTATATCATCAAGATTGTAACCAGCTTAGCTAAATGTAGTGTGGGGTTCAGTCCCTAAGCCCATATTTGTGCCTCTCTAACCATTTAGGTTACAGGGCAAAAACATAAAAACAAAGGTAACTGCAGAAGGCCTATTGGCCCATACCAGGCATGCAGCTCCTATCTATAACAGATAAACACTAAGTACTACCTAATTAACTCAATGTAACCTACCTAACCACCAAAATGTCAATCCATATCTTTTATTTTAAACAATGCTGTTTTGTTGACCAAATTGTATTTTTACTCTTTTTCTGTCATGTTTCTCCCACCCCTGTTTTTTCCCTTTTTTCTTATTTTTTCTCAACATAATTCATACTTTAATTAGGCGGATCAGGACATCACCTGATCAAACACATCAAACATCGTTTGACCACCATCAAACACACACATTTCGTGTGTGTTTGACGCTCACTGATATGTACCAGCGTTGTTTTATATATGGTGCTATTCTATCTTACGCTTTGTTGCTCTTTTTTACCTACGGGCTCATAGAACATTCTATTGCGAAAACATTGGCACAAAAATGAATGACGTACATACAATAATAATGTCAGGACAGTAAAATAATTATAAACTTTCAAAGCGCTGTATCGCCCATGTGTCCTCTTGTCACCAATACTGGGTAACAGTTCCGCCACTTCCCACACTCTTGCGGGTGGGCAGCGACCATTATTCTACGTTTATATTCATATCACCGTGTTGGGAATTTAATTGCGAGTACATTGATACCAAAATTAACGCTGTAGGACAAGTGTGGAAGTGATAACAATCCCAAGAGTAAAAACATTTTGTTGCTCTTGGGCACTCACGGCGAGTCATCTACGTAGGTATTTATTGGGTGCTGGTATTCATATAACTTTTGGTGACCGTTTTTGCTGATGTTCTTCTAGAGAATGTTATTGCGAACACGTTGGTACCAAAATGAAATACATAGCTCAAGAACTAAGGTCAGGAGAGTAAAAAGAGTATACACATTTTTGTTTTGACGCTTAATTAAGGTTATTGTGAGTACTCATCGCCTGCCTAGAAACTGGAACTAGTAATTCCATCTATCATCATACTATCATACAAGAGGAGCCACACATCTATGGATCATCCAATAAAATCAGCAGACTTCTAGATGTTACTACTGCTCGGCTTAGACTCGGTTACAAGTATCTCTGGGAATTCTCATTATCTGCTGATGTAGACCTGACCAAATGTAAACTGTGTCAACAAAATTATTCGCACACCCTCCGTCACTATGCGATGGAGTGCGAAAAGATACATGAATTTAGAGACAATTCTATAACCAATGTTCCAGCGATGTGTCAATATTTCATTCAAAATGATCTGCTACCAGAAATTTTAGCCAAATATCCCCAGTTTGCTAACTGTAGGTAGTAACTGAGTGATTGTAACCTATCCACCGCTGCCCACTGGATGGGGGGCGGTGTGCAGGACAAACATATAAATTTTGATACTAGCTCTCCACATATGTCAGTTGCTTAACACATTAGTGCGCGCGGCACTAGCTGGAAAACCAAGCAGGTTGTGTGCGCGGCGTTCTGGGCGCTCAAGGGTAAACACAAAAAAGTTTATAATCTTTTCACGCTCCTAACCTCAATTCTCGAGCTACGTTTTTCATTTTGGTATCAATGCGTTGGCAATAAAATTCTCTACAAGATCATATGCATAAAATGTCACCGAAGCATTTGGTATCCCACCACGAAGTAAATAAACACGAAGATGACTCGCCGTGACACCCAAACAGGAAGTAAATGTTCATACTCTTTCGTTTGTTGCCAGCCTCACAGTCATCCTACAGCGCTCATTTTGATATCACTGAACTCGCAATAAAATTCCCCACCCAGACATATGCCTATCAATGTCTAATTATGGTATCGGGTGACCCGCACGAGTGTGGGAACTGGGCGAAGCGTTAGCCTTGATTTCAGCAGGGACGACACTGTTGGGATGCAGTGCTTTGAATGTTTATACTTATTTCACTGTCCTGACATTATTTCTGGAGCTACGTATTTCATTTTTATAGCAATGTGTTCGCAATAGAAAGTTCTATAAGAACATGGGTAGAGTTGGCCAACACAGCATCAAATAAATTTGCAGGGAATAAAATCTTACGCGTGTTTGTACCCGTGAGCGTCAAAAGTTTTTACTTTGCTCATGTTTTTCAAGTTTATACTTGTTTCACACCGTTTTTTTTTGTATAGTGTTCGGAATAAAATTCCCTACACAGACATATGCATATCAAATACAATTCCTTGGAATTCACAGCTGTAGAGATGACGGAAAACACACAACCGGAACCCGCTCTTGACACTCCAACTCACACCCGCAACACCCACAAAAAAAGTTTCTCTTGTTTCGTGTATACTTACTTTAGTTTTCGTGCTACAGTTCTCATTTAGGTATCAAAATATTCCTAAGAAAATAAACTACAATACTGAAACAATCTAAGACAATTATGTGTACTTAACAAAGCAAAGACGATTGTAGTAAAATAAGTTGAGCATTTTATCTCCACTCCACCTCCTTCAGGTACTGATTCCTGAAGTTGCTCAACAGATGTTCCTAGGTGGAGTGAAGCTGATGTAGGTGGTTATTTCTTGTCCACCCAATACACCCTTTTCCTGTGATAAGTGGTGTAACAAGGTATGACGCAAAGTGGAACATCGCATGTCTTGCACGCTATGCCAGTTTCCTTCCTGATACCCGACTTTGCACACACTTCACACCTGCGACGTTTGGGGATTTTTACCAGCTCATGTTTCAATTTATAGTTCAGGCGAGTCTCTGCTATAACAACACGTCGCTGTTGTCTCTGGGTTGGCAATAAACTACTGTCTGAATCGTCGCTCTCACTATTGTTTTCAAACACTTATGTGGAATATGAATTATCTTCATCAGATTCAGCTTCAGCACTAGGTGTAGACGTGAAAAGAGGGCGCCTTACACCCGACGGGCCAGGTGTTGACGGGTCAGCAGCAGGATACACAGGACCAGTGTCATGATTTATGTCTGGAGCATGAACTAGATGTGGAGATGGTGTAGTTGTTGCAGGCCACTCTGCCTTGTCAAATTTCAATAAAGACCAAATAGCAACTTCATGGAACTAGAGCAGAGTTAGTTTCCTTCGATCATCTGTGTTGGCCTTGTACAATGCATAAGCGTTTTGCAATGCCATTTGCAAGAAATAAAATGTTATTTTCTTGGTCCACTTGTGACATTTCCTGGCGAAATGGTAATACTTTACCATTTGATCAAAGTGGTCAACACCCTTCATGAACTTATTGTAGTCAACAATTGCCTGTGGTTTGTTCACCACAACCTGCTGTAGTCTTACTGTTCCATCTGCCCTGCGAACTCGTTTTCTTTTCTGAACTTTCTTTGTGTCTGCATTGTGTAGGTTGGGCGAGGGGAGAGCCGAGGGGAGGCCGAGGGGAGAGAGATCCGATTGCTCCACGTGACAACAAAACAATGGGCCTGTCACGTGACCCAGTAGGCCGACGTGACTTGCGGCCTACCCGAGAGAACAGGAATTTCATGGCGCGGAGTTTGAAACAAACCCCAAGTAAATCGGATTTAAACTGGATTTTTTACAAATATTTTAAACCGCACCGTAAATTTACGTCGTGATCCGACAAGCGGTTAGGGAAAACGCCTGTAATTCCAAGTCGAAAATCCAGGAAAGTGTTAATTTAGAACCTGTACTTGAGGTCGATCTCGAACCCATTGTTGATGTGATGACTTATATTGAATTTTGTAACTAGTTCATCAAGATTGTAACTTGCTTAGCTAAATGAATTGTGGGGTTCAGTCCCTGAGCCCATTATGTGCCTCTGTAACCCTTTCCACAACCGTCCACAAGATGGGTATGGGGTGCATAATGGGGTGGGGTGTCTTGGCCAAACGTGCCACATCAAAACCACAAGTTGACATTGAATGTGAATTAACAATGAGACAAGTAAGATTTATACTAATACATTTATACTAACTCTGTTGAGCGTTGACCATTTATACATCAAATCTGTTGATGTGAGCACTTTAGTTTAGTCTGCCGTTTAAAGAAAAAAAGAGCATATCAATGGTATATCACAGAAAACGAATTTATCATAAACTCATGTATTTGTCTTATCATATTGAACTGCATTCATATTTTTAATATATAACAATATGAATATACAAATTTCTGTAAATCCCCTACCATGTTGGAATCTGTGGAAATGTATGAGCAAATGTGCTGGCTGAAGGCGCTGAAGGAAACCACATTGGTTTCATTTTGGATACAAATGTCCATGGAGATTCAAAATGGAAACTAATTATATAGTTGAACCTGCAGAGAGGAGTTTAAGAATCTGTGTTGAGAGTGATGGACACAGCCTTCACAATTATAATTCAGAGAATGTAAACATCTAAGAGTCATTAGAAATATGTGTAGAATAATAAACCCTACATTGTTCGAGTTAGGGAAAACACCATTTGTGATATATAGATACTATAGCTGTTCCTAAAGATTCACCCCATTTTGCACCAGCAAGATAACATATAAGATTTTAAGAGTTGACGAATGTTAATATTCTTGTTTGATAAACTGTGAACTTGAGACATAGTTAATAAGAACATTCCAATTATAACACAACAAAAAGTTTTCAGAATCTTTAACACCACTTTCCAGCAACTTATATAATTTATATAAATTATTTTAGGGAATAATACATAAATTATATATTTAAACATGATATAGTGTTTAGTGGAATGCATAAGGAGTCAAATTGTGTTAAAAAGAGCGATTTTTAGAAAATTTGGAAAACTACTTTTTTCTGTTCAAATTATAACTAAATGGATTTTAAAGGTTTCACTCAGCCAATATATATCATTCACAATTTATTAATGAATTTTACAAAAAAACACCATAAATTTTATATTTAAACATGTAAAAACTATTTGCTTTACATTTGGAAGAAAATAATTGTAGAAAAACAATTTATAATTAAACCTTTGTGTTTGGATTTTTTGAGTAAAAGTTTCTCAAAGGCTCTCCTGCACCATTCTCAATGCAAATCATTCCCACACCTATGGGAAGAGATAGGCGAACGTTGTGTAGATGATTTGTGTTTGCTGGGAAAAGCGGCAGTGAGTCACATTTCGAACAAACTCCCCTGCAGTTTTCTAAATATCCCAAATATCCCAATTTCGAGGCCTGAACAATATTTTGGAGCCAAATTCTAGCTTTCTGCACGTATTCGCAGTTTGAAATTACGACTTTTTTATGCCCAACATATGCCAAGTACTGAAAGCGGTGTTTAGTCACATTTGTCCCAAACCCCCCCTGCAGTTTTCAAAATATCTCAAACATCCCAATTTCGAGGCCTGAGCAATATTTTGGAGCCAAATTCTGGCTCTATGCACGTATTCGCGGTTTGAAATTAAGACATTTTATACCCAACATATGCCAAGTCCTGAAAGCGGCAGTGAGTCACATTTCGCACAAACTCACCTGCAGTTTTCGAAATATCCCAAATATCCCAATTTTGAGGCCTGAGCCCTATTTTGGAGCCAAATTCTGGCTCTCTGCACGTATTCGCAGTTTGAAATTACTACTTTTTTATACCCAACATATGCCAAGTACTGAAAGTGGCGTTCGGTCACATTTGACTCAATCCCCCTGCAGTTTTCAAAATATTCCAAACATCCCAATTCTGATGCCTGGGCCATATTTTGGAGCCAAATTCTGGCTCTCTGCATGTATTCGCAGTTTGAAATTACGACTTTTTTATACCCAACATATGCCAAGTACTGAAAGCGGCGTTTGGTTACATTTGTCGCAGACCTCTCAGCAGTTTTCAAAATATCCCAAACATCACAATATCGAGGCCTGAGCCATATTTTGGAGCCAAATTCTGGCTCTCTGCACGTATTCGCAGTTTGATATTTCGATATTTATACCCAACATATGCCAAGTACTGTAAGTGGCAGTGAGTCACATTTTGCACATACTCCCCTTCAGTTTTCGAAATATCCCAAACATTCCAATTTCGAGGATTGAGCCATATTTTGCAGCCAAACTCTGGCTCTCTGCACGTATTTGCAGTTTGAAATTTCGACTTTTTTATACCCAATATATGCCAAGTACTGAAAGCGGAGTTTGGTCACATTTGTCCCAAACCCCCCCTGCAGTTTTCAAAATATCCCAAACCTCCCAATTTCGAGGAGTGAGCAATATTTTGGAGCCAAATTCTGGCTCTAAGCACGTATTCGCAGTTTGAAATTACGAGTTTTTATACCCAACATATGCCCAGTCCTTAAAGCGGCAGTGAGTCAAATTTTGCACAAATTCTCTTACAGTTTTCGAAATATCCCAAATATCCCAATTTCGAAGCCTGAGCCATATTTTGGTGCCAAATTCTGGCTCTCTGCACGTGTTCGCAGTTTGAAAATATGATTTTTTTTATACCCAACATATGCCAAGTACTGAAAGTGACGTTAGGTTACATTTGTCCCTAACCTCCCTGCAGTTTTCAAAATATCCCAAACATCCCAATTTCGAGGCCTGAGCCATATTTTGGAGCCAAATTCTGGCTCTCTGAACGTATTCTTGGTTTGAAATTACGACATTTTATACCCAACATATGCCAAGTCCTGAAAGCGGCAGTGCGTCACATTTCGCCCAAACACACCTGCAGTTTTCGAAATATCCCAAATATCCCAATTTTGAGGCCTGAGCCATATTTTGGAGCCAAACTCTGGCTCTTTGCACGTATTCGCAGTTTGATATTGTGATTTTTATACCCAACAAATGCCAAGTACTGAAAGCGGCAGTGAGTCACATTTTGCACAAACTCCCCTGCAGTTTTCGAAATATCCCAAACATCCCAATTTCGAGGCCTGAGCCATATTTTGGAGCCAAACTCTGGATCTCTGCACGTATTTGCAGTTTGAAATTACGACTTCTTTATACCCAACATATGCCAAGTACTGAACACGGCGTTTGGTCACATTTGTCCAAAACCACCCCTGCAGTTTTCAAAATATCACAAACATCCCAATTTCGAGGCCTGAGCCATATTTTGGAGCCAAATTCTGGCTCTGTGCACGTATTCACGGTTTGAAATTACGATATATTATACCCAACATATGCCAAGTCCTGAAAGCGGCAGTGAGTCACATTTCGCACAAACTCCCCTGCAGTTTTCTAAATATCCCAAATATCCCAATTTCGAGGCCTGAACAATATTTTGGAGCCAAATTCTAGCTTTCTGCACGTATTCGCAGTTTGAAATTACGACTTTTTTATGCCCAACATATGCCACGTACTGAAAGCGGTGTTTGGTCACATTTGTCCCAAACCCCCGTGCAGTTTTCAAAATATTCCAAACATCCCAATTTCGAGGAATGAGCCATATTTTGGAGCCAAATTCTGGCTCTCTGCACATATTCGCAAATTGAAATTACGACTTTTTTATACTCAACATATGCCAAGTACTGAAAGACCCGTTTGGTTACATTTGTCGCAAACCTCCCAGCAGTTTTCAAAATATCCCAAACATCACAATATCGAGGCCTGAGCCATATTTTGGAGCCAAATGCTGTCTCTCTGCACGTATTCGCAGTTTGATATTACGATTTTTATACCCAACATATGCCAAGTTCTGAAAGCGGCAGTGAGTCACATTTTGCACATACTCCCCTGCAGTTTTCGAAATATCCAAAACATCCCAATTTCGAGGCCTGAGCCATATTTTGGAGCCAAACTCTGGCTCTCTGCACGTATTTGCAGTTTGAAATTACGACTTTTTTATACACAATATATGCCAAGTACTGAAAGCGGAGATTGGTCACATTTGTTCCAAACCCCCCCACCAGTTTTCAAAATATCCCAAACATCCCTATTTCGAGGACTGAGCAATATTTTGGAGCCAAATTCTGGCTCTATGCACGTATTCGCAGTTTGAAATTACGAGTTTTTATACCCAACATATGCCAAATCCTGAAAGCGGCAGTGAGTCAAATTTTGCACAAACTCTCTTACAGTTTTCGAAATATCCCATATATCCCAATTTCGAAGCCTGAGCCATATTTTTGAGCCAAATTCTGGCTCTCTGCACGTATTCGCAGTTTGAAAATACGATTTTTTTATACCCAACATATGCCAAGTACTGAAAGCGACGTTAGGTTACATTTGTCCCTAACCTCCCTGCAGTTTTCAAAATATCCCAAACATCCCAATTTCGAGGCCTGAGCCATATTTTGGAGCCAAATTCTGGCTCTCTGCACGTATTCGCAGTTTGAAATTACGACTTTTTTATGCCCAACATATGCCAAGTACTGAAAGCGGCATTTGGTCACATTTGTCCCAAACCCCCCCAGCAGTTTTCAAAATATCTCAAACATCCCAATTTCGAGGCCTGAGCAATATTTTGGAGCCAAGTTCTGGCTCTATGCACGTATTCGTGGTTTGAAATTACTACATTTTATACCCAACAAATGCCAAGTACTGAAAGCGGAGTTTGGTCACATTTGTCCCAAACCCCCCCCCTGCAGTTTCCAAAATATCCCAAACATCCCAATTTCGAGGTCTGAGCCATATTTTGGAGCCAAATTCTGGCTCTATGCACGGATTCGCAGTTTGAAATTACGACATTTTATACCCAACATATGCCAAGTCTTGAAAGCGGCAGTGAGTCACATTTCGCACAAACTCCCCTGCAGTTATCGAAATATCCCAAATATCCCAATTTCGAGGCCTGAGCCATATTTTGGAGCAAAATTCTGGCTCTCTGCACGTATTCGCAGTTTGAAATTACGACTTTTTTATGCCCAACATATGCCAAGTACTGAAAGCGGCATTTGGTCACATTTGTCCCAAACCCCCCCAGCAGTTTTCAAAATATCTCAAACATCCCAATTTCGAGGCCTGAGCAATATTTTGGAGCCAAATTCTGGCTCTATGCACGTATTCGTGGTTTGAAATTACGACATTTTATACCCAACAAATGCCAAGTACTGAAAGCGGAGTTTGGTCACATTTGTCCCAAACCCCCCCCCCCTGCAGTTTCCAAAATATCCCAAACATCCCAATTTCGAGGCCTGAGCCATATTTTGGAGCCAAATTCTGGCTCTATGCACGGATTCGCAGTTTGAAATTACGACATTTTATACCCAACATATGCCAAGTCTTGAAAGCGGCAGTGAGTCACATTTCGCACAAACTCCCCTGCAGTTATCGAAATATCCCAAATATCCCAATTTCGAGGCCTGAGCCATATTTTGGAGCCAAATTCTGGTTCTCTGCACGTATTCGCAGTTTGAAATTACGACTTTTTTATACCCAACATATGCCAAGTACTGAACGCGGCGTTTGGTCACATTTGTCCAAACACCCCCTGCAGTTTTCAAAATATCCCAAACATCCCAATTTCGAGGCCTGAGCCATATTTTGGAGCCAAATTCTGGTTCTATGCACGTATTCGCGGTTTGAAATTACGACATTTTATACCCAACATATGCCAAGTCCTGAAAGTGGCAGTGAGTCACATTTCGCACAAACTCCCCTGCAGTTTTCGAAATATCCCAAATATCCCAATTTTGAGGCCTGGGCAATATTTTGGAGCCAAATTCTGGCTCTCTGCACGTATTCGAAGTTTGAAATTACGACTTTTTATACCCAACATATGCCAAGTACTGAAAGTGGGATTTGGTTACATTTGTACCAAACCTTCCTGCAGTTTTCAAAATATCCCAAACATCCCAATTTCGAGGCATGAGCCATATTTTGGAGCCAAATTCTGGCTCTCTGCGCGTATTCGCAGTTTGAAATTACGAATTTATATACCCAACATATGCCAAGAACTGAAAGCGTCGTTTCGTCACATTTGTCCCAAACCTCCCTGCAGTTTTCAAAATATCCCAAACATCCCAATTTCGAGGCCTGAGCCATATTTTGGAGCCAAATTCTGGCTCTATGCACGTATTCGCGGTTTGAAATTACGATATATTATACCCAAGATATGCCAAGTCCTGAAAGCGGCAGTGAGTCACATTTCGCACAAACTCCCCTGCAGTTTTCTAAATATCCCAAATATCCCAATTTCGAGGCCTGAACAATATTTTGGAGCCAAATTCTAGCTTTCTGCACGTATTCGCAGTTTGAAATTACGACTTTTTTATGCCCAACATATGCCAAGTACTGAAAGTGGTGTTTGGTCACATTTGTCCCAAACCCCCCCTGCAGTTTTAAAAATATCTCAAACATCCCAATTTCGAGGCCTGAGCAATATTTTGGAGCCAAACTCTGGCTCTATGCACGTATTCGCGGTTTGAAATTACGACATTTTATACCCAACATATGCCAAGTCCTGAAAGCGGCAGTGAGCCACATTTCGAACAAACTCACCTGCAGTTTTCGAAATATCCCAAATATCCCAATTTTGAGGCCTGAGCCATATTTAGGAGCCAAATTCTGGCTCTCTGCACGTATTCGCAGTTTGAAATTACGACTTTTTTATGCCCAACATATGCCAAGTACTGAAAGCGGCGTTTGGTCACATTTGTCCCAAACCCCCCCTGCAGTTTTCAAAATATCTCAAACATCCCAATTTCGAGGCCTGAGCAATATTTTGGAGCCAAATTCTGGCTCTATGCTCGTATTCGCGGTTTGAAATTACAACATTTTATACCCAACATATGCCAAGTCCTGAAAGCGGCAGTGCGTCACATTTCGCACAAACTCACCTGCAGTTTTCGAAATATCCCAAATATCCCAATTTTGAGGCCTGAGCCATATTTTGGAGCCAAACTCTGGCTCTTTGCACGTATTCGCAGTTTGATATTGCGATTTTTATACCCAACAAATGCCAAGTGCTGAAAGCGGCAGTGAGTCACATTTTGCACATACTCCCCTGCAGTTTTCAAAATATCCCAAACATCCCAATTTCGAGGCCTGAGCCATATTTTGGAGCCAAACACTGGATCTCTGCACGTATTTGCAGTTTGAAATTACGACTTTTTTATACCCAATATATGCCAAGTACTGAAAGTGAAGTTTGGTTACATTTGTCCCAAACCCCCCCTGCAGTTTTCAAAATATCCCAAACATCCCAATTTCGAGGCCTGAGCCAAATTTTGGAGCTAAATTCTGGCTGTATGCACGTATTCGCGGTTTGAAATTACGACATTTTATACCCAACAAATGCCAAGTCTTGAAAGCAGCAGTGAGTCACATTTCGCACAAACTCCCCTGCAGTTTTCGAAATATTCCAAATATCTCAATTTCAAGACCTGAGCCATATTTTGGAGTCAAATTCTGGCTCTCTGCACGTATTCGCAGGTTGAAATTACGACTTTTTTATACCCAACATATGCCAAGTACTGAACGCGGCGTTTGGTCACATTTGTCCAAAACCACCCCTGCAGTTTTCAAAATATCACAAACATCCCAATTTCGAGGCCTGAGCCATATTTTGGAGCCAAATTCTGGCTCTGTGCACGTATTCGCGGTTTGAAATTACGACATTTTATACCCAACATATGCCAAGTCCTGAAAGTGGCAGTGAGTCACATTTCGCACAAACTCCCCAGCAGTTTTCGAAATATCCCAAATATCCCAATTTTGAGGCCTGAGCTATATTTTGGAACCAAATTCTGGCTCTCTGCACGTATTCGAAGTTTGAAATTACGACTTTTTATACCCAACATATGCCAAGTACTGAAAGTGGCATTTGGTCACATTTGTCCCAAACATCCCTGCAGTTTTCCAAATATCCCAAACATCCCAATTTCGAAGCATGAACAATATTTTGGAGCAAAATTCTGGCTCTCTGCACGTATTCGCCGTTTGAAATTACGAATTTATATACCCAACATATGCCAAGTACTGAAAGCGGCGTTTCGTCACATTTGTCCCAAACCTCCCTGCAGTTTTCAAAATATCCCAAACATCCCAATTTCGAGGCCTGAGCAATATTTTGGAGCCAAATTCTGGCTCTATGCACGTTTTCGCGGTTTGAAATTACGACATTTTATACGCAACATATGCCAAGTCCTGAAAGCGGCAGTGCGTCACATTTTGCACAAACTCACCTGCAGTTTTCGAAATATCCCAAATATCCCAATTTTGAGGCCTGAGCCATATTTTGGAGCCAAACTCTGGCTCTCTGCACGTATTCGCAGTTTGATATTGCGATTTTTATACCCAACATATGCTAAGTACTGAAAGCGGCAGTGAGTCACATTTTGCACAAACTCCCCTGCAGTTTTTGAAATATCCCAAACATCCCAATTTCGAGGCCTGAGCCATATTTTGGAGCCAAACTCTGGCTCTCTGCACGTATTTGCAGTTTGAAATTACAACTTTTTTATACCCAATATATGCCAAGTCCTGAAAGCGGAGTTTGGTCACGTTTGTCCCAAACCCCCCCTTCAGTTTTGAAAATATCCCAAACATCCCAATTTCGAGGACTGAGCCATATTTTGGAGCCAAATTCTGGCTCTATGCACGTATTCGTGGTTTGAAATTACGACATTTTATACCCAACATATGCCAAGTCTTGAAAGCGGCAGTGAGTCACATTTGTCCAAAACCCCCCTGCAGTTTTCAAAATAACCCAAACATCCCAATTTCGAGGCCTGAGCCATATTTTGGAGCCAAATTTTGGCTCTATGCACGTATTCGCGGTTTGAAATTACGATATATTGTACCCAAAATATGCCAAGTCCTGAAAGTTGCAGTGAGTCACATTTCGCACAAACTCCCCTGCAGTTTTCTAAATATCCCAAATATCCTAATTTCGAGGCCTGAACAATATTTTGGAGCCAAATTTAGACTTTCTGCACGTATTCGCAGTTTGAAATTACGACTTTTTTATGCCCAACATATGCCAAGTACTGAAAGCGGCGTTTGGTCACATTTGTCCCAAACCCCCCCTGCAGTTTTCAAAATATCTCAAACATCCCAACTTCGAGGCCTGAGCCATATTTTGGAGCCAAATTTTGGCTCTATGCACGTATTCGAGGTTTGAAATTACGATATATTGTACCCAAAATATGCCAAGTCCTGAAAAAGGCAGTGAGTCACATTTCGCACAAACTCCCCAGCAGTTTTCGAAATATCCCAAATATCCCAATTTTGAGGCCTGAGCTATATTTTGGAGCCAAATTCTTGCTCTCTGCACGTATTCGAAGTTTGAAATTACGACTTTTTATACCCAACATATGCCAAATACTGAAAGTGGCATTTGGTCACATTTGTCCCAAACATCCCTGCAGTTTTCCAAATATCCGAAACATCCTAATTTCGAAGCATGAACCATATTTTGGAGCCAAATTCTGGCTCTCTGCACGTATTCGCAGTTTGATATTACGAATTTATATACCCAACCTATGCCAAGTACTGAAAGCGGCGTTTCGTCACATTTGTCCCAAACCTCCCTGCAGTTTTCAAAATATCTCAAACATCCCAATTTCGAGGCCTGAGCCATATTTTGGAGCCAAATTTTGGCTCTATGCACGTATTCGTGGTTTGAAATTACGATATAATATACCCAACATATGCCAAGTCCTGAAAGCTGCAGTGAGTCACATTTCGCACAAACTCCCCTGCAGTTTTCTAAATATCCCAAATATCCCAATTTCGAGGCCTGAACAATATTTTGGAGCCAAATTCTAGCTTTCAGCACGTATTCGCAGTTTGAAATTACGACTTTTTTATGCCCAACATATGCCAAGTACTGAAAGCGGTGTTTGGTCACATTTGTCCCAAACCCCCCTGCAGTTTTCAAAATATCTCAAACATCCCAATTTCGAGGCCTGAGCAATATTTTGGAGCCAAATTCTGGCTCTATGCACGTATTCGCGGTTTGAAATTACGACATTTTATACCCAACATATGCCAAGTCCTGAAAGCGGCAGTGAGTCACATTTCGTACAAACTCCCCTGCAGTTTTCGAAATATCCCAAATATCCAAATTTCGAGGCCTGAGCCATATTTTGGAGCCAAATTCTGGCTCTCTGCACGTATTCGCAGTTTGAAATTACGACTTTTTTATGCCCAACATATGCCAAGTACTGAAAGCGGCGTTTGGTCACATTTGTCCCAAACCCCCCCTGCATTTTTCAAAATACCTCAAACATCCCAATTTCGAGGCCTGAGCAATATTTTGGAGCCAAATTCTGGCTCTATGCACGTATTCGCGGTTTGAAATTACGACATTTTATACGCAAAATATGCCAAGTCCTGAAAGCGGCAGTGCGTCACATTTCACACAAACTCACCTGCAGTTTTCGAAATATCCCAAATATCCCAATTTTGAGGCCTGAGCCATATTTTGGAGCCAAACTCTGGCTCTCTGCACGTATTCGCAGTTTGATATTGCGATTTTTATACCCAACATATGCTAAGTACTGAAAGCGGCAGTGAGTCACATTTTGCACAAACTCCCCTGCAGTTTACGAAATATCCCAAACATCCCAAATTCGAGGCCTGAGCCATATTTTGGAGCCAAACTCTGGCTCTCTGCACGTATTTGCAGTTTGAAATTACAACTTTTTTATACCCAATATATGCCAAGTACTGAAAGCGGAGTATGGTCACGTTTGTCCCAAACCCCCCCTTCAGTTTTGAAAATATCCCAAACATCCCAATTTCGAGGACTGAGTCATATTTTGGAGCCAAATTCTGGCTCTATGCACGTATTCGCGGTTTGAAATTACGACATTTTATACCCAACATATGCCAAGTCTTGAAAGCGGCAGTGAGTCACATTTCGCACAAACTCCCCTGCAGTTTTCGAAATATCCCAAATATCCCAATTTCGAGGCCTGAGCCATATTTTAAAGCCAAATTCTGGCTCTCTGCACGTATTCGCAGTTTGAAATTACGACTTTTTTATACCCAACATATGCCAAGTACTGAACGCGGCGTTTGGTCACATTTGTCCAAAACCTCCCTGCAGTTTTCAAAATAACCCAAACATCCCAATTTCGAGGCCTGAGCCATATTATGGAGCCAAATTTTGGCTCTATGCACGTATTCGCGGTTTGAAATTACGATATATTGTACCCAAAATATGCCAAGTCCTGAAAGTGGCAGTGAGTCACATTTCGCACAAACTCCCCTGCAGTTTTCTAAATATCCCAAATATCCTAATTTCGAGGCCTGAACAATATTTTGGAGCCAAATTTAGACTTTCTGCACGTATTCGCAGTTTGAAATTACGACTTTTTTATGCCCAACATATGCCAAGTACTGAAAGCGGCGTTTGGTCACATTTGTCCCAAACCCCCCCTGCAGTTTTCAAAATATCTCAAACATCCCAATTTCGAGGCCTGAGCAATATTTTGGAGCCAAATTTTGGCTCTATGCACGTATTCAAGGTTTGAAATTACGATATATTGTACCCAAAACATGCCAAGTCCTGAAAGTGGCAGTGAGTCACATTTCGCACAAACTCCCCAGCAGTTTTCGAAATATCCCAAATATCCCAATTTTGAGGCCTGAGCTATGTTTTGGAGCCAAATTCTGGCTCTCTGCACGTATTCGAAGTTTGAAATTACGACTTTTTATACCCAACATATGCCAAGTACTGAAAGTGGCATTTGGTCACATTTGTCCCAAACATCCCTGCAGTTTTCCAAATATCCCAAACATCCCAATTTCGAAGCATGAACCATATTTTGGAGCCAAATTCTGGCTCTCTGCACGTATTCGCAGTTTGAAATTACGACTTTTTTATGCCCAACATATGCCAAGTACTGAAAGCGGCGTTTGGTCACATTTGTCCCAAACCCCCCCTGCAGTTTTCAAAATATCTCAAACATCCCTATTTCGAGGCCTGAGCAATCTTTTGGAGCCAAATTCTGGCTCTATGCACGTATTCGCGGTGTGAAATTACGATATATTATACCTAACATATGCCAAGTCCTGAAAGTGGCAGTGAGTCACATTTCGCACAAACTCCCCTGCAGTTTTCTAAATATCCCAAATATCCCAATTTCGAGGCCTGAACAATATTTTGGAGCCAAATTCTAGCTTTCTGCACGTATTCGCAGTTTGAAATTACGACTTTTTTATGCCCAACATATGCCAAGTACTGAAAGCGGTGTTTGGTCACATTTGTCCCAAACCCCCCTGCAGTTTTCAAAATATCTCAAACATCCCAATTTCGAGGCCTGAGCAATATTTTGGAGCCAAATTTTGGCTCTATGCACGTATTCGCGGTTTGAAATTACGACATTTTATACCCAACATATGCCAAGTCCTGAAAGCGGCAGTGAGTCACATTTCGCACAAACTCACCTGCAGTTTTCGAAATATCCCAAATATCCCATTTTTGAGGCCTGACCCATATTTTGGAGCCAAATTCTGGCTCTCTGCGCGTATTCGCAGTTTGAAAATACGACTTTTTTATACCCAACATATGCCAAGTACTGAAAGCGGCAGTGAGTCACATTTTGCACAAACTCCCCTGCAGTTTTCGAAATATCCCAAACATCCCAATTGCGAGGCCTGAGCCATATTTTGGAGCCAAAATCTGGCTCTCTGCACGTATTTGCAGTTTGAAATTATGACTTTTTTATACCCAATATATGCCAGGTACTGAAATCGGAGTTTGGTCACATTTGTCCCAAACCTCCCTGCAGTTTTCAAAATATCCCAAACATCCCAATTTCGAGGCCTGAGCCATATTTTGGAGCCAAAATCTGGCTCTCTGCACGTATTTGCAGTTTGAAATTATGACTTTTTTATACCCAATATATGCCAAGTACTGAAATCGGGGTTAGGTCACATTTGTCCCAAACCTCCCTGCAGTTTTCAAAATATCCCAAACATCCCAATATCGAGGCCTGAGCCATATTTTGGAGTCAACGTCTGGATCTCTGCACGTATTCACAGTTTGATATTATGACTTTTTATACTCAACATATGCCAAGTACTGAAAGTGGCAGTGAGTCACATTTTCACTCAAACTCACCTGCAGTTTTCGAAATATCCCAAATATCCTAATTTTGAGGCCTGAGCCATATTTTGGAGCCAAATTCTGGCTCTCTGCACGTATTCGCAGTTTGAAATTACGAATTTTTTATACCCAACATATGCCATGTACTGAAAGCGGCGTTTGGTTACATTTGTCGCAAACCTCCCAGCAGTTTTCAAAATATCCCAAACATCACAATATCGAGGCCTGAGCCATATTTTGGAGCCAAATTCTTACTCTCTGCACGTATTCGCAGTTTGATATTACGATTTTTATACCCAACATATGCCAAGTCCTGAAAGCAGCAGTGAGTCACATTTTGTACATACTCCCCTGCAGTTTTCGAAATATCCCAAACATCCCAATTTCGAGGCCTGAGCCATATTTTGGAGCCAAACTCTGGCTCTCTGCACGTATTTGCAGTTTGAAATTACGACTTTTTTATACCCAATATATGCCAAGTTCTCAAAAGCGGAGTTTGGTCACATTTGTCCCAAACCCCCCCTGCAGTTTTCAAAATAACCCCAAACATCCCAATTTCGAGAACTGAGCAATATTTTGGAGCCAAATTCTGACTCTATGCACGTATTCGCAGTTTGAAATTCCGACTTTTTATACCCAACATATGCCAAGTCCTGAAAGGGGCAGTGAGTCAAATTTTGCACAAACTCCCTTACAGTTTTCGAAATATCCCAAATATCCCAATTTCGAAGCCTGAGACATATTTTGGAGCCAAATTCTGGCTCTCTGCGCGTATTCGCAGTTTGAAAATACGATTTTTTTATACCCAACATATGCCAAGTACTGAAAGCAGCGTTAGGTTACATTTGTCCCTAACCTCCCAGCAGTTTTCAAAATATCCCAAACATCCCATTTTCGAGGCATGAGCCATATTTTGGAGCCAGATTCTGGCTCTCTGCACGTATTCGCAGTTTGAAATTACGAATTTATATACCCAACATATGCCAAGTACTGAAAGCGGCGATTGGTTACATTTGTTCCAAACCTCCCTGCAGTTTTCAAAATATCCCAAACATCCCAATTTCGAGGCCTGAGCCATATTTTGGAGCCAAATTCTGGCTCTCTGCACGTATTCCCAGTTTGATATTACGATTTTTATACCTAACATATGCCAAGTACTGAAAGCGGCAGTGAGTCACATTTTGCACAAACTCCCCTGCAGTTTTCGAAATATCCCAAACATCCCAATTTCGAGGCCTGAGCCATATTTTGGAGCCAAACTCTGGCTCTCTGCACGTATTTGCAGTTTGAAATTATGACTTTTTTATACCCAATATATGCCAAGTACTGAAATCGGAGTTTGGTCACATTTGTCCCAAACCTCCCTGCAGTTTTCAAAATATCCCAAACATCCCAATTTCGAGGCCTGAGCCATATTTTGGAGCCAAATTCTGGCTCTCTGCACGTATTCGCAGTTTGATATTACGATTTTTATACCCAACATATGCCAAGTCCTGAAAGCGGCAGTTAGTCACATTTTGCACAAACTCCCCTGCAGTTTTTGAAATATCACAAATATCCCAATTTCGAGGCCTGAGCCGTATTTTGGAGCCAAATTCTGGCTCTCCTCACGTATTCGCAGTTTAAAATTGCGACTTTTTTATACCCAAAATATGCCAAGTCGTTTGGTCACATTTGATATTACGATTTTTATACCCAACATATGCCAAGTCCTGAAAGCGGCGTTTGGTCACATTTGGCCCAATCCCCCCTGCAGTTTTCCAAATATCCCAAACATCCCAATTTTAAGGCCTGATTCACATTTTGGAGCCAAATTCTGGCTCTCTGCACGTATTCGCAGTTTGAAATTACGATTTTTTATACCCAATATATGCCAAGTACTGAAAGCGGTTGTGAGTCACATTTGTCCCAAACCTCCCTGCAGTTTTCAAAATATCCCAAACATCCCAATTTCGAGGCCTGAGCCATATTTTGGAGCCAAATTCTGGCTCTCTGCACGTATTCGCCGTTTGAAATTACGACTTTTTTATACCCAACATATGCGAAGTACTGAAAGCGGCGTTTTGTCACATTTGTCCTAAACCTCACTGCAGTTTTCAAAATATCCCAAACATCCCAATATCGAGGCCTGAGCCATATTTTGGAGTCAACGTCTGGATCTCTGCACGTATTCACAGTTTGATATTATGACTTTTTATACACAACATATGCCAAGTACTGAAAGTGGCAGTGAGTCACATTTTGCACAAACTCCCCTGCAGTTTATAAAATATCCCATACGTCCCAATTTCGAGGCCTGAGCCATATTTTGGAACCAAATATTGGCTCTCTGCACGTATTTGCGGTTGGAAATTGCGACATTTTATACCCAACATATGCCAAGTCTTGAAAGAGGCAGTGTGCCACATTTCGCACAAACTCCCCTGCAGTTTTCGAAATATCCCAAATATCCTAATTTCGAGGCCTGAGCCATATTTTGGAACCAAATTCTGGCTCTCTGCACGTATTCGCAGTTTGAAATTACGATTTTTTTATACCCAACATATGCCAAGTAATGATCACGGCGTTTGGTCACATTTGTCCCAAACCCCCCCTGCAGTTTTCAAAATATCTCAAACATCCCAATTTCGAGGCCTGAGCAATATTTTGGAGCCAAATTCGGGCTCTATGCACGTATTCGCGGGTAGAAATTACGACATTTTATACCCACCATATGCCAAGTCCTGAAAGCGGCAGCGAGTCACATTTCGCACAAACTCGCCTGCAGTTTTTGAAATATCCCAAATATCCTAATTTTGAGGCCTGAGCCATATTTTGGAGCCAAATTCTTACTCTCTGCACGTATTCGCAGTTTGATATTACGATTTTTATAGCCAACATATGCCAAGTCCTGAAAGCGGCAGTGAGTCACATTTTGCACATACTCCCCTGCAGTTTTCGAAATATCCGAAACATCCCAATTTCGAAGCCTGAGCCATATTTTGGAGCCAAACTCTGGCTCTCTGCACGTATTTGCAGTTTGAAATTACGACTTTTTTATACCCAATATATGCCAAGTTCTCGAAAGCGGAGTTTGGTCACATTTGTCCCAAACCCCCCCTGCAGTTTTCAAAATATCCCAAACATCCCAATTTCGAGGACTGAGCAATATTTTGGAGCCAAATTCTGACTCTATGCACGTATTCGCAGTTTGAAATTACGACTTTTTATACCCAACATATGCCAAGTCCTGAAAGCGGCAGAGAGTCAAATTTTGCACAAACTCCCTTACAGTTTTCGAAATATCCCAAATATCCCAATTTCGAAGCCTGAGCCATATTTTGGAGCCAAATTCTGGCTCTCTGCGCGTATTCGCAGTTTGAAAATACGATTTTTTTATACCCAACATATGCCAAGTACTGAAAGCGGCGTTAGGTTACATTTGTCCCTAACCTCCCTGCAGTTTTCAAAATATCCCAAACATCCCAATTTCGAGGCATGAGCCATATTTTGGAGCCAGATTCTGGCTCTCTGCACGTATTCACAGTTGAAATTACGATTTTTTATACCCAATATATGCCAAGTACTGAAAGCGGTTGTGAGTCACATTTGTCCCAAACCTCCCAGCAGTTTTCAAAATATCCCAAACATCCCAATTTCGAGGCCTGAGCCATATTTTGGAGCCAAATTCTGGCTCTCTGCACGTATTCGCCGTTTGAAATTACGACTTTTTTATACCCAACATATGCCAAGTACTGAGAGTGGCAGTGAGTCACATTTTGCACAAACTCCCCTGCAGTTTATAAAATATCCCATACATCCCAATTTCGAGGCCTGAGCCATATTTTGGAACCAAATATTGGCTCTCTGCACGTATTCGCGGTTTGAAATTGCGACATTTTATACCCAACATATGCCAAGTCTTGAAAGAGGAAGTGTGTCACATTTCACACAAACTCCCCTGCAGTTTTCGAAATATCCCAAATATCCTAATTTCGAGGCCTGAGCCATATTTTGGAGCCAAATTCTGGCTCTCTGCACGTATTCGCAGTTTGAAATTACGATTTTTTTATACCCAACATATGCCAAGTAATGAACACGGCGTTTGGTCACATTTGTCCCAAACCTCCCTGCAGTTTTCAAAATATCCCAAACATCCCAATTTCGAGGCCTGAGCAATATTTTGGAGCCAAATTCTGGCTCTATGCATGTATTCGCGGTTTGAAATTACGACATTTCATACCCAACATATGCTAAGTCCTGAAAGCGGCAGTGAGTCACATTTCGCACAAACTCACCTGCAGTTTTCGAAATATCCCAAATATCCTAATTTTGAGGCCTGAGCCATATTTTGGATCCAAATTCTGGCTCTCTGTACGTATTCGCAGTTTGAAATTTCCACTTTTTTATATCCAACATATGCCAAGTACTGAAAGCGGCGTTTGGTCACATTTGTCTCAATCCCTCTTGCAGTTTTCAAAATATCCCAAACATCCCAATTTCGAGGCCTGAGCCATATTTTGGGGCCAAATTCTGGCTATCTGCACGTATTCGCAGTTTGAAATTACGAATTTTTTATACCCAACATATGCCAAGTACTGAAAGCGGCGTTTGGTTACATTTGTCGCAAACCTCCCAGCAGTTTTCAAAATATCCCAAACATCACAATATCGAGGCCTGAGCCATATTTTGGAGCCAGATTCTGGCTCTCTGCACGTATTCGCAGTTTGAAATTACGAATTTTTTATACCCAACATATGCTAAGTACTGAAAGCGGCGTTTGGTTACATTTGTCGCAAACCTCCCAGCAGTTTTCAAAATATCCCAAACATCCCAATTTCGAGGCCTGAGCCATATTTTGGAGCCAAATTCTGGCTCTCTGCACGTATTTGCAGTTTGATATTACGATTTTTATACCTAACATATGCCAAGTACTGAAAGCGGCAGTGAGTCACATTTTGCACAAACTCCCCTGCAGTTTTCGAAATATCCCAAACATCCCAATTTCGAGGCCTGAGCCATATTTTGGAGCCAAATTCTGGCTCTCTGCACGTATTTGCAGTTTGAAATTATGACTTTTTTATACCCAATATATGCCAAGTACTGAAATCGGAGTTTGGTCACATTTGTCCCAAACCTCCCTGCAGTTTTCAAAATATCCCAAACATCCCAATTTCGAGGCCTGAGCCGTATTTTGGAGCCAAATTCTGGCTCTATGCACGTATTTGCAGTTTAAAATTGCGACTTTTTTATACCCAAAATATGCCAAGTCCTGAAGGAGGCGTTTGGTCACATTTGGCCCAATCCCCCCTGCAGTTTTCCAAATATCCCAAACATCCCAATTTTAAGGCCTGATTCACATTTTGGAGCCAAATTCTGGCTCACTGCACGTATTCGCAGTTTGAAATTACGATTTTTTATACCCAACATACGCCAAGTACTGAAAGAAGCGTTTGGTCACATTTGCCCCAAACCCCCCCCCCCCGCAGTTTTCAAAATATCCCAAACATCCCAATTTCAAGGCCTGAGTCATATTTTGGAACCAAATTCTGGCTCTCTGCACGTATTCACATTTTGAAATTATGACTTTTTTATACCCAACATATGCCAAGTACTGAAAGCGGCGTTTGGTTACATTTGTCCCAAACCTCCCAGCATTTTTCAAAATATCCGAAACATCACAATATCGAAGCCTAAGCCATACTTTGGAGCCAAATTTTGGCTCTCTGCACGTATTCGCAATTTGATATTTCGATTTTTATACCCAACATATGCCAAGTACTGAAAGCGGCAGTGAGTCACATTTGGCACAAACTCCCCTGCAGTTTTCGAAATATCCCAATTTCGTGTCCTGATCAATATTTTGGAGCCAAATTCTGGCTCTCTGCACGTATTCGCAGTTTGAAATTACCACTTTTTTATACCCAACATGCGCCAAATACTGAAAGAAGCGTTTGGTCACATTTGTCTCAATCCCCACTGCAGTTTTCAAAATATCCCAAACATCTCAATTTCGAGGCCTCAGCCATATTTTGGAGCCAAATTCTGGCTCTCTGCACGTATTCGCAGTTTGAAATTACGACTTTTTTATACCCAACATATACCAAGTACTTTAAGCGGCGTTAGGTCACATTTGTCCCAAACCCCCCCTGCAGTTTTCAAAATATCCCAAACATCCCAATTTCGAGGCCTGAGCCATATTTTGGAGCCAAATTCTGGCTCTCTGCACGTATTCGCCGTTTGAAATTACGACTTTTTTATACCCAACATATGCCAAGTACTGAGAGTGGCAGTGAGTCACATTTTGCACAAACTCCCCTGCAGTTTATAAAATATCCCATACATCCCAATTTCGAGGCCTGAGCCATATTTTGGAACCAAATATTGGCTCTCTGCACGTATTCGCGGTTTGAAATTGCGACATTTTATACCCAACATATGCCAAGTCTTGAAAGAGGAAGTGTGTCACATTTCACACAAACTCCCCTGCAGTTTTCGAAATATCCCAAATATCCTAATTTCGAGGCCTGAGCCATATTTTGGAGCCAAATTCTGGCTCTCTGCACGTATTCGCAGTTTGAAATTACGATTTTTTTATACCCAACATATGCCAAGTAATGAACACGGCGTTTGGTCACATTTGTCCCAAACCCCCCCTGCAGTTTTCAAAATATCTCAAACATCCCAATTTCGAGGCCTGAGCAATATTTTGGAGCCAAATTCTGGCTCTATGCATGTATTCGCGGTTTGAAATTACGACATTTCATACCCAACATATGCCAAGTCCTGAAAGCGGCAGTGAGTCACATTTCGCACAAACTCACCTGCAGTTTTCGAAATATCCCAAATATCCTAATTTTGAGGCCTGAGCCATATTTTGTAGCCAAATTCTGGCTCTCTGCACGTATTCGCAGTGTGATATTACGATTTTTATACCCAACATATGCCAAGTCCTGAAAGCGGCGTTTTGTCACATTTGTCCTAAACCTCCCTGCAGTTTTCAAAATATCCCAAACATCCCAATTTCGAGGCCTGAGCCATATTTTGGAGCCAAATTCTGGCTCTCTGCACGTATTCGCCGTTTGAAATTACGACTTTTTTATACCCTACATATGCGAAGTATTGAAAGCGGCGTTTTGTCACATTTGTCCTAAACCTCACTGCAGTTTTCAAAATATCCCAAACATCCCAATATCGAGGCCTGAGCCATATTTTGGAGTCAACGTCTGGATCTCTGCACGTATTCACAGTTTGATATTATGACTTTTTATACTCAACATATGCCAAGTACTGCAAGTGGCAGTGAGTCACATTTTGCACAAACTCCCCTGCAGTTTATAAAATATCCCATACATCCCAATTTCGAGGCCTGAGCCATATTTTGGAACCAAATATTGGCTCTCTGCACGTATTCGCGGTTTGAAATTGCGACATTTTATACCCAACATATGCCAAGTCTTGAAAGAGGCAGTGTGTCACATTTCGCACAAACTCCCCTGCAGTTTTCGAAATATCCCAAATATCCTAATTTCGAGGCCTGAGCCATATTTTGGAGCCAAATTCTGGCTCTCTGCACGTATTCGCAGTTTGAAATTACGATTTTTTTATACCCAACATATGCCAAGTAATGAACACGGCGTTTGGTCACATTTGTCCCAAACCTCCCAGCAGTTTTCAAAATATCCCAAACATCCCAATTTCGACGCCTGAGCCATATTTTGGAGCCAAATTCTGGCTCTATGCACGTATTCGCGGTTTGAAATTACGACATTTTATACCCAACATATGCCAAGTCCTGCAAGCGGCAGTGAGTCACATTTTCACTCAAACTCACCTGCAGTTTTCGAAATATCCCAAATATCCTAATTTTGAGGCCTGAGCCATATTTTGGAGCCAAATTCTGGCTCTCTGCACGTATTCGCAGTTTGAAATTACGAATTTTTTATACCCAACATATGCCAAGTACTGAAAGCGGCGTTTGGTTACATTTGTCGCAAACCTCCCAGCAGTTTTCAAAATATCCCAAACATCACAATATCGATGCCTGAGCCATATTTTGGAGCCAAATTCTTACTCTCTGCACGTATTCGCAGTTTGATATTACGATTTTTATACCCAACATATGCCAAGTCCTGAAAGCGGCAGTGAGTCACATTTTGCACATACTCCCCTGCAGTTTTCGAAATATCCCAAACATCCCAATTTCGAGGCCTGAGCCATATTTTGGAGCCAAACTCTGGCTCTCTGCACGTATTTCGTATTTGCAGTTTGAAATTACGACTTTTTTATACCCAATATATGCCAAGTTCTCAAAAGCGGAGTTTGGTCACATTTGTCCCAAACCCCCCCTGCAGTTTTCAAAATAACCCCAAACATCCCAATCTCGAGGACTGAGCAATATTTTGGAGCCAAATTCTGACTCTATGCACGTATTCGCAGTTTGAAATTCCGACTTTTTATACCCAACATGTGCCAAGTCCTGAAAGCGGCAGTGAGTCAAATTTTGCACAAACTCCCTTACAGTTTTCGAAATATCCCAAATATCCCAATTTCGAAGCCTGAGCCATATTTTGGAGCCAAATTCTGGCTCTCTGCGCGTATTCGCAGTTTGAAAATACGATTTTTTTATACCCAACATATGCCAAGTACTGAAAGCGGCGTTAGGTTACATTTGTCCCTAACCTCCCAGCAGTTTTCAAAATATCCCAAACATCCCATTTTCGAGGCATGAGCCATATTTTGGAGCCAGATTCTGGCTCTCTGCACGTATTCGCAGTTTGAAATTACGAATTTATATACCCAACATATGCCAAGTACTGAAAGCAGCGATTGGTTACATTTGTTCCAAACCTCCCTGCAGTTTTCAAAATATCCCAAACATCCCAATTTCGAGGCCTGAGCCATATTTTGGAGCCAAATTCTGGCTCTCTGCACGTATTCGCAGTTTGATATTACGATTTTTATACCTAACATATGCCAAGTACTGAAAGCGGCAGTGAGTCACATTTTGCACAAACTCCCCTGCAGTTTTCGAAATATCCCAAACATCCCAATTTCGAGGCCTGAGCCATAATTTGGAGCCAAACTCTGGCTCTCTGCACGTATTTGCAGTTTGAAATTATGACTTTTTTATACCCAATATATGCCAAGTACTGAAATCGGAGTTTGGTCACATTTGTCCCAAACCTCCCTGCAGTTTTCAAAATATCCCAAACATCCCAATTTCGAGGCCTGAGCCATATTTTGGAGCCAAATTCTGGCTCTCTGCACGTATTCGCAGTTTGATATTACGATTTTTATACCCAACATATGCCAAGTCCTGAAAGCGGCAGTTAGTCACATTTTGCACAAACTCCCCTGCAGTTTTTGAAATATCCCAAATATCCCAATTTCGAGGCCTGAGCCGTATTTTGGAGCCAAATTCTGGCTCTCCTCACGTATTCGCAGTTTAAAATTGCGACTTTTTTATACCCAAAATATGCCAAGTCCTGAAAGCGGCGTTTGGTCACATTTGGCCCAATCCCCCCTGCAGTTTTCCAAATATCCCAAACATCCCAATTTTAAGGCCTGATTCACATTTTGGAGCCAAATTCTGGCTCTCTGCACGTATTCGCAGTTTGAAATTACGATTTTTTATACCCAATATATGCCAAGTACTGAAAGCTGTTGTGAGTCACCTTTGTCCCAAACCTCCCTGCAGTTTTCAAAATATCCCAAACATCCCAATTTCGAGGCCTGAGCCATATTTTGGAGCCAAATTCTGGCTCTCTGCACGTATTCGCCGTTTGAAATTACGACTTTTTTATACCCAACATATGCGAAGTACTGAAAGCGGCGTTTTGTCACATTTGTCCTAAACCTCCCTGCAGTTTTCAAAATATCCCAAACATCCCAATATCGAGGCCTGAGCCATATTTTGGAGTCAACGTCTGGATCTCTGCACGTATTCACAGTTTGATATTATGACTTTTTATACACAACATATGCCAAGTACTGAAAGTGGCAGTGAGTCACATTTTGCACAAACTCCCCTGCAGTTTATAAAATATCCCATACATCCCAATTTCGAGGCTTGTGCCATATTTTGGAACCAAATATTGGCTCTCTGCACGTATTTGCGGATGGAAATTGCGACATTTTATACCCAACATATGCCAAGTCTTGAAAGAGGCAGTGTGTCAAATTTCGCACAAACTCCCCTGCAGTTTTCGAAATATCCCAAATATCCTAATTTCGAGACCTGAGCCATATTTTGGAACCAAATTCTGGCTCTCCGCACGTATTCGCAGTTTGAAATTACGATTTTTTTATACCCAACATATGCCAAGTAATGATCACGGCGTTTGGTCACATTTGTCCCAAACCCCACCTGCAGTTTTCAAAATATCTCAAACATCCCGATTTCGAGGCCTGAGCAATATTTTGGAGCCAAATTCGGGCTCTATGCACGTATTCGCGGGTAGAAATTACGACATTTTATACCCACCATATGCCAAGTCCTGAAAGCGGCAGCGAGTCACATTTCGCACAAACTCGCCTGCAGTTTTTGAAATATCCCAAATATCCTAATTTTGAGGCCTGAGCCATATTTTGGAGCCAAACTCTGGCTCTCTGCACGTATTTGCAGTTTGAAATTACGACTTTTTTATACCCAATATATGCCAAGTTCTCGAAAGCGGAGTTTGGTCACATTTGTCCCAAACCCCCCCTGCAGTTTTCAAAATATCCCAAACATCCCAATTTCGAGGACTGAGCAATATTTTGGAGCCAAATT
Source organism: Procambarus clarkii (assembly GCF_040958095.1). Classification (NCBI taxonomy): domain Eukaryota; kingdom Metazoa; phylum Arthropoda; class Malacostraca; order Decapoda; family Cambaridae; genus Procambarus; species Procambarus clarkii. The sequence goes on from NW_027189129.1 coordinate 6,092,724, forward strand.
CTGACTCTATGCACGTATTCGCAGTTTGAAATTACGACTTTTTATACCCAACATATGCCAAGTCCTGAAAGCGGCAGAGAGTCAAATTTTGCACAAACTCCCTTACAGTTTTCGAAATATCCCAAATATCCCAATTTCGAAGCCTGAGCCATATTTTGGAGCCAAATTCTGGCTCTCTGCGCGTATTCGCAGTTTGAAAATACGATTTTTTTATACCCAACATATGCCAAGTACTGAAAGCGGCGTTAGGTTACATTTGTCCCTAACCTCCCTGCAGTTTTCAAAATATCCCAAACATCCCAATTTCGAGGCATGAGCCATATTTTGGAGCCAGATTCTGGCTCTCTGCACGTATTCACAGTTGAAATTACGATTTTTTATACCCAATATATGCCAAGTACTGAAAGCGGTTGTGAGTCACATTTGTCCCAAACCTCCCAGCAGTTTTCAAAATATCCCAAACATCCCAATTTCGAGGCCTGAGCCATATTTTGGAGCCAAATTCTGGCTCTCTGCACGTATTCGCCGTTTGAAATTACGACTTTTTTATACCCAACATATGCCAAGTACTGAGAGTGGCAGTGAGTCACATTTTGCACAAACTCCCCTGCAGTTTATAAAATATCCCATACATCCCAATTTCGAGGCCTGAGCCATATTTTGGAACCAAATATTGGCTCTCTGCACGTATTCGCGGTTTGAAATTGCGACATTTTATACCCAACATATGCCAAGTCTTGAAAGAGGAAGTGTGTCACATTTCACACAAACTCCCCTGCAGTTTTCGAAATATCCCAAATATCCTAATTTCGAGGCCTGAGCCATATTTTGGAGCCAAATTCTGGCTCTCTGCACGTATTCGCAGTTTGAAATTACGATTTTTTTATACCCAACATATGCCAAGTAATGAACACGGCGTTTGGTCACATTTGTCCCAAACCTCCCTGCAGTTTTCAAAATATCCCAAACATCCCAATTTCGAGGCCTGAGCAATATTTTGGAGCCAAATTCTGGCTCTATGCATGTATTCGCGGTTTGAAATTACGACATTTCATACCCAACATATGCTAAGTCCTGAAAGCGGCAGTGAGTCACATTTCGCACAAACTCACCTGCAGTTTTCGAAATATCCCAAATATCCTAATTTTGAGGCCTGAGCCATATTTTGGATCCAAATTCTGGCTCTCTGTACGTATTCGCAGTTTGAAATTTCCACTTTTTTATATCCAACATATGCCAAGTACTGAAAGCGGCGTTTGGTCACATTTGTCTCAATCCCTCTTGCAGTTTTCAAAATATCCCAAACATCCCAATTTCGAGGCCTGAGCCATATTTTGGGGCCAAATTCTGGCTATCTGCACGTATTCGCAGTTTGAAATTACGAATTTTTTATACCCAACATATGCCAAGTACTGAAAGCGGCGTTTGGTTACATTTGTCGCAAACCTCCCAGCAGTTTTCAAAATATCCCAAACATCACAATATCGAGGCCTGAGCCATATTTTGGAGCCAGATTCTGGCTCTCTGCACGTATTCGCAGTTTGAAATTACGAATTTTTTATACCCAACATATGCCAAGTACTGAAAGCGGCGTTTGGTTACATTTGTCGCAAACCTCCCAGCAGTTTTCAAAATATCCCAAACATCCCAATTTCGAGGCCTGAGCCATATTTTGGAGCCAAATTCTGGCTCTCTGCACGTATTTGCAGTTTGATATTACGATTTTTATACCTAACATATGCCAAGTACTGAAAGCGGCAGTGAGTCACATTTTGCACAAACTCCCCTGCAGTTTTCGAAATATCCCAAACATCCCAATTTCGAGGCCTGAGCCATATTTTGGAGCCAAATTCTGGCTCTCTGCACGTATTTGCAGTTTGAAATTATGACTTTTTTATACCCAATATATGCCAAGTACTGAAATCGGAGTTTGGTCACATTTGTCCCAAACCTCCCTGCAGTTTTCAAAATATCCCAAACATCCCAATTTCGAGGCCTGAGCCGTATTTTGGAGCCAAATTCTGGCTCTATGCACGTATTTGCAGTTTAAAATTGCGACTTTTTTATACCCAAAATATGCCAAGTCCTGAAGGAGGCGTTTGGTCACATTTGGCCCAATCCCCCCTGCAGTTTTCCAAATATCCCAAACATCCCAATTTTAAGGCCTGATTCACATTTTGGAGCCAAATTCTGGCTCACTGCACGTATTCGCAGTTTGAAATTACGATTTTTTATACCCAACATACGCCAAGTACTGAAAGAAGCGTTTGGTCACATTTGCCCCAAACCCCCCCCCCCCCGCAGTTTTCAAAATATCCCAAACATCCCAATTTCAAGGCCTGAGTCATATTTTGGAACCAAATTCTGGCTCTCTGCACGTATTCACATTTTGAAATTATGACTTTTTTATACCCAACATATGCCAAGTACTGAAAGCGGCGTTTGGTTACATTTGTCCCAAACCTCCCAGCATTTTTCAAAATATCCGAAACATCACAATATCGAAGCCTAAGCCATACTTTGGAGCCAAATTTTGGCTCTCTGCACGTATTCGCAATTTGATATTTCGATTTTTATACCCAACATATGCCAAGTACTGAAAGCGGCAGTGAGTCACATTTGGCACAAACTCCCCTGCAGTTTTCGAAATATCCCAATTTCGTGTCCTGATCAATATTTTGGAGCCAAATTCTGGCTCTCTGCACGTATTCGCAGTTTGAAATTACCACTTTTTTATACCCAACATGCGCCAAATACTGAAAGAAGCGTTTGGTCACATTTGTCTCAATCCCCACTGCAGTTTTCAAAATATCCCAAACATCTCAATTTCGAGGCCTCAGCCATATTTTGGAGCCAAATTCTGGCTCTCTGCACGTATTCGCAGTTTGAAATTACGACTTTTTTATACCCAACATATACCAAGTACTTTAAGCGGCGTTAGGTCACATTTGTCCCAAACCCCCCCTGCAGTTTTCAAAATATCCCAAACATCCCAATTTCGAGGCCTGAGCCATATTTTGGAGCCAAATTCTGGCTCTCTGCACGTATTCGCCGTTTGAAATTACGACTTTTTTATACCCAACATATGCCAAGTACTGAGAGTGGCAGTGAGTCACATTTTGCACAAACTCCCCTGCAGTTTATAAAATATCCCATACATCCCAATTTCGAGGCCTGAGCCATATTTTGGAACCAAATATTGGCTCTCTGCACGTATTCGCGGTTTGAAATTGCGACATTTTATACCCAACATATGCCAAGTCTTGAAAGAGGAAGTGTGTCACATTTCAAACAAACTCCCCTGCAGTTTTCGAAATATCCCAAATATCCTAATTTCGAGGCCTGAGCCATATTTTGGAGCCAAATTCTGGCTCTCTGCACGTATTCGCAGTTTGAAATTACGATTTTTTTATACCCAACATATGCCAAGTAATGAACACGGCGTTTGGTCACATTTGTCCCAAACCCCCCCTGCAGTTTTCAAAATATCTCAAACATCCCAATTTCGAGGCCTGAGCAATATTTTGGAGCCAAATTCTGGCTCTATGCATGTATTCGCGGTTTGAAATTACGACATTTCATACCCAACATATGCCAAGTCCTGAAAGCGGCAGTGAGTCACATTTCGCACAAACTCACCTGCAGTTTTCGAAATATCCCAAATATCCTAATTTTGAGGCCTGAGCCATATTTTGTAGCCAAATTCTGGCTCTCTGCACGTATTCGCAGTGTGATATTACGATTTTTATACCCAACATATGCCAAGTCCTGAAAGCGGCGTTTTGTCACATTTGTCCTAAACCTCCCTGCAGTTTTCAAAATATCCCAAACATCCCAATTTCGAGGCCTGAGCCATATTTTGGAGCCAAATTCTGGCTCTCTGCACGTATTCGCCGTTTGAAATTACGACTTTTTTATACCCTACATATGCGAAGTATTGAAAGCGGCGTTTTGTCACATTTGTCCTAAACCTCACTGCAGTTTTCAAAATATCCCAAACATCCCAATATCGAGGCCTGAGCCATATTTTGGAGTCAACGTCTGGATCTCTGCACGTATTCACAGTTTGATATTATGACTTTTTATACTCAACATATGCCAAGTACTGCAAGTGGCAGTGAGTCACATTTTGCACAAACTCCCCTGCAGTTTATAAAATATCCCATACATCCCAATTTCGAGGCCTGAGCCATATTTTGGAACCAAATATTGGCTCTCTGCACGTATTCGCGGTTTGAAATTGCGACATTTTATACCCAACATATGCCAAGTCTTGAAAGAGGCAGTGTGTCACATTTCGCACAAACTCCCCTGCAGTTTTCGAAATATCCCAAATATCCTAATTTCGAGGCCTGAGCCATATTTTGGAGCCAAATTCTGGCTCTCTGCACGTATTCGCAGTTTGAAATTACGATTTTTTTATACCCAACATATGCCAAGTAATGAACACGGCGTTTGGTCACATTTGTCCCAAACCTCCCAGCAGTTTTCAAAATATCCCAAACATCCCAATTTCGACGCCTGAGCCATATTTTGGAGCCAAATTCTGGCTCTATGCACGTATTCGCGGTTTGAAATTACGACATTTTATACCCAACATATGCCAAGTCCTGCAAGCGGCAGTGAGTCACATTTTCACTCAAACTCACCTGCAGTTTTCGAAATATCCCAAATATCCTAATTTTGAGGCCTGAGCCATATTTTGGAGCCAAATTCTGGCTCTCTGCACGTATTCGCAGTTTGAAATTACGAATTTTTTATACCCAACATATGCCAAGTACTGAAAGCGGCGTTTGGTTACATTTGTCGCAAACCTCCCAGCAGTTTTCAAAATATCCCAAACATCACAATATCGATGCCTGAGCCATATTTTGGAGCCAAATTCTTACTCTCTGCACGTATTCGCAGTTTGATATTACGATTTTTATACCCAACATATGCCAAGTCCTGAAAGCGGCAGTGAGTCACATTTTGCACATACTCCCCTGCAGTTTTCGAAATATCCCAAACATCCCAATTTCGAGGCCTGAGCCATATTTTGGAGCCAAACTCTGGCTCTCTGCACGTATTTCGTATTTGCAGTTTGAAATTACGACTTTTTTATACCCAATATATGCCAAGTTCTCAAAAGCGGAGTTTGGTCACATTTGTCCCAAACCCCCCCTGCAGTTTTCAAAATAACCCCAAACATCCCAATCTCGAGGACTGAGCAATATTTTGGAGCCAAATTCTGACTCTATGCACGTATTCGCAGTTTGAAATTCCGACTTTTTATACCCAACATGTGCCAAGTCCTGAAAGCGGCAGTGAGTCAAATTTTGCACAAACTCCCTTACAGTTTTCGAAATATCCCAAATATCCCAATTTCGAAGCCTGAGCCATATTTTGGAGCCAAATTCTGGCTCTCTGCGCGTATTCGCAGTTTGAAAATACGATTTTTTTACACCCAACATATGCCAAGTACTGAAAGCGGCGTTAGGTTACATTTGTCCCTAACCTCCCAGCAGTTTTCAAAATATCCCAAACATCCCATTTTCGAGGCATGAGCCATATTTTGGAGCCAGATTCTGGCTCTCTGCACGTATTCGCAGTTTGAAATTACGAATTTATATACCCAACATATGCCAAGTACTGAAAGCAGCGATTGGTTACATTTGTTCCAAACCTCTCTGCAGTTTTCAAAATATCCCAAACATCCCAATTTCGAGGCCTGAGCCATATTTTGGAGCCAAATTCTGGCTCTCTGCACGTATTCGCAGTTTGATATTACGATTTTTATACCTAACATATGCCAAGTACTGAAAGCGGCAGTGAGTCACATTTTGCACAAACTCCCCTGCAGTTTTCGAAATATCCCAAACATCCCAATTTCGAGGCCTGAGCCATAATTTGGAGCCAAACTCTGGCTCTCTGCACGTATTTGCAGTTTGAAATTATGACTTTTTTATACCCAATATATGCCAAGTACTGAAATCGGAGTTTGGTCACATTTGTCCCAAACCTCCCTGCAGTTTTCAAAATATCCCAAACATCCCAATTTCGAGGCCTGAGCCATATTTTGGAGCCAAATTCTGGCTCTCTGCACGTATTCGCAGTTTGATATTACGATTTTTATACCCAACATATGCCAAGTCCTGAAAGCGGCAGTTAGTCACATTTTGCACAAACTCCCCTGCAGTTTTTGAAATATCCCAAATATCCCAATTTCGAGGCCTGAGCCGCATTTTGGAGCCAAATTCTGGCTCTCCTCACGTATTCGCAGTTTAAAATTGCGACTTTTTTATACCCAAAATATGCCAAGTCCTGAAAGCGGCGTTTGGTCACATTTGGCCCAATCCCCCCTGCAGTTTTCCGAATATCCCAAACATCCCAATTTTAAGGCCTGATTCACATTTTGGAGCCAAATTCTGGCTCTCTGCACGTATTCGCAGTTTGAAATTACGATTTTTTATACCCAATATATGCCATGTACTGAAAGCTGTTGTGAGTCACCTTTGTCCCAAACCTCCCTGCAGTTTTCAAAATATCCCAAACATCCCAATTTCGAGGCCTGAGCCATATTTTGGAGCCAAATTCTGGCTCTCTGCACGTATTCGCCGTTTGAAATTACGACTTTTTTATACCCAACATATGCGAAGTACTGAAAGCGGCGTTTTGTCACATTTTTCCTAAACCTCCCTGCAGTTTTCAAAATATCCCAAACATCCCAATATCGAGGCCTGAGCCATATTTTGGAGTCAACGTCTGGATCTCTGCACGTATTCACAGTTTGATATTATGACTTTTTATACACAACATATGCCAAGTACTGAAAGTGGCAGTGAGTCACATTTTGCACAAACTCCCCTGCAGTTTATAAAATATCCCATACATCCCAATTTCGAGGCTTGTGCCATATTTTGGAACCAAATATTGGCTCTCTGCACGTATTTGCGGATGGAAATTGCGACATTTTATACCCAACATATGCCAAGTCTTGAAAGAGGCAGTGTGTCAAATTTCGCACAAACTCCCCTGCAGTTTTCGAAATATCCCAAATATCCTAATTTCGAGGCCTGAGCCATATTTTGGAACCAAATTCTGGCTCTCCGCACGTATTCGCAGTTTGAAATTACGATTTTTTTATACCCAACATATGCCAAGTAATGATCACGGCGTTTGGTCACATTTGTCCCAAACCCCACCTGCAGTTTTCAAAATATCTCAAACATCCCGATTTCGAGGCCTGAGCAATATTTTGGAGCCAAATTCGGGCTCTATGCACGTATTCGCGGGTAGAAATTACGACATTTTATACCCACCATATGCCAAGTCCTGAAAGCGGCAGCGAGTCACATTTCGCACAAACTCGCCTGCAGTTTTTGAAATATCCCAAATATCCTAATTTTGAGGCCTGAGCCATATTTTGGAGCCAAATTCTGGCTGTCTGCACGTATTCGCAGTTTGAAATTTCCACTTTTTTATATCCAACATATGCCAAGTACTGAAAGCGGCGTTTGGTCACATTTGTCTCAATCCCCCTTGCAGCTTTCAAAATATCCCAAACATCCCAATTTCGAGGGCTGAGCCATATTTTGGAGCCAAATTCTTACTCTCTGCACGTATTCGCAGTTTGATATTACGATTTTTATAGCCAACATATGCCAAGTCCTGAAAGCGGCAGTGAGTCACATTTTGCACATACTCCCCTGCAGTTTTCGAAATATCTGAAACATCCCAATTTCGAGGCCTGAGCCATATTTTGGAGCCAAACTCTGGCTCTCTGCACGTATTTGCAGTTTGAAATTACGACTTTTTTATACCCAATATATGCCAAGTTCTCGAAAGCGGAGTTTGGTCACATTTGTCCCAAACCCCCCCTGCAGTTTTCAAAATATCCCAAACATCCCAATTTCGAGGACTGAGCAATATTTTGGAGCCAAATTCTGACTCTATGCACGTATTCGCAGTTTGAAATTACGACTTTTTATACCCAACATATGCCAAGTCCTGAAAGCGGCAGAGAGTCAAATTTTGCACAAACTCCCTTACAGTTTTCGAAATATCCCAAATATTCCAATTTCGAAGCCTGAGCCATATTTTGGAGCCAAATTCTGGCTCTCTGCGCGTATTCGCAGTTTGAAAATACGATTTTTTTATACCCAACATATGCCAAGTACTGAAAGCGGCGTTAGGTTACATTTGTCCCTAACCTCCCTGCAGTTTTCAAAATATCCCAAACATCCCAATTTCGAGGCATGAGCCATATTTTGGAGCCAGATTCTGGCTCTCTGCACGTATTCGCAGTTGAAATTACGATTTTTTATACCCAATATATGCCAAGTACTGAAAGCGGTTGTGAGTCACATTTGTCCCAAACCTCCCTGCAGTTTTCAAAATATCCCAAACATCCCAATTTCGAGGCCTGAGCCATATTTTGGAGCTAAATTCTGGCTCTCTGCACGTATTCGCCGTTTGAAATTACGACTTTTTTATACCCAACATATGCCAAGTACTGAGAGTGGCAGTGAGTCACATTTTGCACAAACTCCCCTGCAGTTTATAAAATATCCCATACATCCCAATTTCGAGGCCTGAGCCATATTTTGGAACCAAATATTGGCTCTCTGCACGTATTCGCGGTTTGAAATTGCGACATTTTATACCCAACATATGCCAAGTCTTGAAAGAGGAAGTGTGTCACATTTCACACAAACTCCCCTGCAGTTTTCGAAATATCCCAAATATCCTAATTTCGAGGCCTGAGCCATATTTTGGAGCCAAATTCTGGCTCTCTGCACGTATTCGCAGTTTGAAATTACGATTTTTTTATACCCAACATATGCCAAGTAATGAACACGGCGTTTGGTCACATTTGTCCCAAACCCCCCCTGCAGTTTTCAAAATATCTCAAACATCCCAATTTCGAGGCCTGAGCAATATTTTGGAGCCAAATTCTGGCTCTATGCATGTATTCGCGGTTTGAAATTACGACATTTCATACCCAACTATGCCAAGTCCTGAAAGCGGCAGTGATTCACATTTCGCACAAACTCACCTGCAGTTTTCGAAATATCCTAAATATCCTAATTTTGAGGCCTGAGCCATATTTTGTAGCCAAATTCTGGCTCTCTGTACGTATTCGCAGTTTTGAAATTTCCACTTTTTTATATCCAACATATGCCAAGTACTGAAAGCGGCGTTGGTCACATTTGTCTCAATCCCTCTTGCAGTTTTCAAAATATCCCAAACATCCCAATTTCGTGGCCTGAGCCATATTTTGGGGCCAAATTCTGGCTATCTGCACGTATTCGCAGTTTGAAATTACGAATTTTTTATACCCAACATATGCCAAGTACTGAAAGCGGCGTTTGGTTGCATTTGTCGCAAACCTCCCAGCAGTTTTCAAATATTCCAAACATCACAATATCGAGGCCTGAGCCATATTTTGGAGCCAGATTCTGGCTCTCTGCACGTATTCGCAGTTTGAAATTACGAATTTTTTATACCAAACATATGTCAAGTACTGAAAGCGGCGATTGGTTACATTTGTCCCAAACCTCCCTGCAGTTTTCAAAATATCCCAAACATCCATTTCGAGGCCTGAGCCATATTTTTGGAGCCAAATTCTGGCTCTCTGCACGTATTTGCAGTTTGAAATTATCTCTTTTTTATACCCAATATATGCCAAGTACTGAAATCGGAGTTTGGTCACATTTGTCCCAAACCTCCCTGCAGTTTCAAAATATCCCAAACATCTCAATTTCGAGGCCTGAGCCATATTTTGGAGCAAATTCTGGCTCTCTGCACGTATTCGCAGTTTGATATTACGATTTTTATACCCAACATATGCCAAGTCCTGAAAGCGGCAGTTAGTCACATTTTGCACAAACTCCCTGCAGTTTTTGAAATATCCCAAATATCCCAATTTCGAGGCCTGAGCCGTATTGGAGCCAAATTCTGGCTCTCTGCACGTATTTGCAGTTTAAATTGCGACTTTTTTATACCCAAAATATGCCAAGTCCTGAAAGAGGCGTTTGGTCACATTTGGCCCAATCCCCCCTGCAGTTATCCAAATATCCCAAACATCCCAATTTTAAGGCCTGATTCACATTTTGGAGCCAATTCTGGCTCACTGCACGTATTCGCAGTTTGAAATTACGATTTTTTATGCCAACATACGCCAAGTACTGAAAGAAGCGTTTGGTCACATGTGTCTCAATCCCCCCTGCAGTTTTCAAAATATCCCAAACATCCCAATTCGAGGCCTGAGCCATATTTTGGAGCCAAATTCTGGCTCTCTGCACGTAGTCGCAGTTTTGAAATTACGACTTTTTATACTCAACATGCCAAGTACTGAACGCAGCGTTTGGTCACATTTGCCCCAAACCCCCCCCCCCGCAGTTTTCAAAATATCCCATACATCCCATTTTCGAGCCTGAGCCATATTTTGGAGCCAAACTCTGGCTCTCTTCACGTATTTGCAGTTTGAAATTACGACTTTTTTATACCCAATATATGTCATGTACTGAAAGCGGAGTTTGGTCACATTTGTCCTAAACCCCCCCCCCCCTGCATTTTCAAAATATCCCAAACATCCCAATTTCGAGGCATGAGCCATATTTTGAAGCAAATTCTGGCTCTCTGCACGTATTCGCAGTTTGAAATTACGAATTTATATACCCAACATATGCCAAGTACTGAATGCGGCGTTTCGTCACATTTGTCCCAAACCTCTCTGCAGTTTTCAAAATATCCCAAACATCCCAATTTCGAGGCCTGAGCCATATTTTGGAGCCAAATTCTGGCTCTATGCACGTATTCGCGGATTGAAATTACGAATTTTATACCCAACATATGCTAAGTCCTGAAAGCGGCAATTAGTCACATTTTGCACAAACTCCCCTATAGTTTTCGAAATATCCCAAATATCCCAATTTCGAGGCCAGAGCCGTATTTTGGAGCCAAATTCTGGCTCTCTGCACGTATTCGCAGTTTAAAATTGCGACTTTGTTATACCCAACATATGTCAAGTCTTGAAAGCGGCGTTTGGTCACATTTGGCCCAATCCCCCCTGCAGTTTTCCAAAAATCAAACATCCCAATTTAAAGGCCTGATTCACATTTTGGAGCCAAATTCTAGCTCTCTGCACGTATTCACAGTTTGAAAATACGATTTTTTATACTCAATAAATGCCAAGTACTGATTGCGGTTATGAGTCACATTTGTCCCAAACCTCCCTGCTGTTTTCAAAATATCCCAAACATCCCAATATCGAGGCCTGAGCCATATTTTGAAGTCAACGTCTGGATCTCTGCACGTATTCACAGTTTGATAATATGACTTTTTATACGCAACATATGCCAAGTACTGAAAGTGGCAGTGAGTCACATTTTGCACAAACTGTCCTGCAGTTTTCAAAATATCCCAAACATCCCAATTTCGAGGCCTGAGCCATATTTTGGAACCAAATTCTGGCTCTCTGCACGTATTCGCAGTTTGAAATTACGACTTTTTATACTCAACATGCCAAATACTGAACGCGGCGTTTGGTCACATTTGCCCCAAACCCCCCCCCCCCCCAACCGCCCGCAGTTTTCAAAATATCCCAAACATCCCAATTTCAAGGCCTGAGCCATATTTTGGAACCAAATTCTGGCTCTCTGTACGTATTCGCATTTTGAAATTACGAATTTTTTATACCCAACATATGCCAAGTACTGAAACCGGCGTTTGGTTACATTTGTCCCAAACCTCCTAGCATTTTTCAAAATGTCCGAAACATCACAATATCGAAGCCTGAGCCATACTTTGGAGCCAAATTCTGGCTCTCTGCACGTATTCGCAGTTTGATATTACGATTTTTATACCCATCATATGCCAAGTACTGAAAGCGGCAGTGAGTCACATTTCGCACAAACTCCCCTGCAGTTTTCGAAATATCCCAAATATCCCAATTTCGTGTCCTGAGCAATATTTTGGAGCCAAATTCTGGCTCTCTGCACGTATTCGCAGTTTGAAATTACCACTTTTTTATACCCAACATATGCCAATTACTGAAAGAAGCGTTTGGTCACATTTGTCTCAATCCCCCCTGCAGTTTTCCAAATATCCCAAACATCCCAATTTCGAGGCCTGAGCCATATTTTGGAGCCAAATTCTAGCTCTCTGCACGTATTCGCCGTTTGAAATTACGACTTTTTTATACCCAACATATGCGAAGTACTGAAAGCGGCGTTTTGTCACATTTGTCCTAAACCTCCCTACAGTTTTCAAAATATCCCAACATCCCAATATCGAGGCCTGAGCCATATTTTGGAGTCAACGTCTGGATCTCTGCACGTATTCACAGTTTGATATTATGACTTTTTATACACAACATATGCCAAGTACTGAAAGTGGCAGTGAGTCACATTTTGCACAATCTCCCCTGCAGTTTATAAAATATCCCATACATCCCAATTTCGAGGCCTGAGCAATATTTTGGAACCAAATATTGCCTCACTGCACGTATTCGCGGTTTGAAATTGCGACATTTTATACCCAACATATTCCAAGTCGTGAAAGAGGCAGTGTGTCACATTTCGCACAAACTCCCCTGCAGTTTTCAAAATATCCCAAATATCCTAATTTCGAGGCCTGAGCCATATTTTGGAGCCAAATTCTGGCTCTCTGCACGTATTCGCAGTTTGAAATTACGATTTTTTTTATACCCAACATATGCCAAGTAATGAACACCGCGTTTGGTCACATTTGTCCCAAACCCCCCCTGCAGTTTTCAAAATATCTCAAACATCCCAATTTCGAGGCCTGAGCAATATTTTGGAGCCAAATTCTGGCTCTATGCACGTATTCGCGGTTTGAAATTACGACATTTTATACCCAACATATGCCAAGTCCTGAAAGCGGCAGTGAGTCACATTTCGCACAAACTCACCTGCAGTTTTCGAAATATCCCAAATATCCTAATTTTGAGGCCTGAGTCATATTTTGGAGCCAAATTCTGGCTCTCTGCACGTATTCGAAGTTTGAAATTACGAATTTTTTATACCCAACATATGTCAAGTACTGAAAGCGGCGATTGGTTACATTTGTCCCAAACCTCCCTGCAGTTTTCAAAATATCCCAAACATCCCAATTTCGAGGCCTGAGCCATATTTTGGAGCCAAATTCTGGCTCTCTGCACGTATTTGCAGTTTGATATTACGATTTTTATACCTAACATATGCCAAGTACTGAAAGCGGCAGTGAGTCACATTTTGCACAAACTCCCCTGCAGTTTTCGAAATATCCCAAACATCCCAATTTCGAGGCCTGAGCCATATTTTGGAGCCAAATTCTGGCTCTCTGCACGTATTTGCAGTTTGAAATTATCTCTTTTTTATACCCAATATATGCCAAGTACTGAAATCGGAGTTTGGTCACATTTGTCCCAAACCTCCCTGCAGTTTTCAAATATCCCAAACATCTCAATTTCGAGGCCTGAGCCATATTTTGGAGCCAAATTCTGGCTCTCTGCACGTATTCGCAGTTTGATATTACGATTTTTATACCCAACATATGCCAAGTCCTGAAAGCGGCAGTTAGTCACATTTTGCACAAACTCCCCTGCAGTTTTTGAAATATCCCAAATATCCCAATTTCGAGGCCTGAGCCGTATTTTGGAGCCAAATTCTGGCTCTCTGCACGTATTTGCAGTTTAAAATTGCGACTTTTTTATACCCAAAATATGCCAAGTCCTGAAAGAGGCGTTTGGTCACATTTGGCCCAATCCCCCCTGCAGTTATCCAAATATCCCAAACATCCCAATTTTAAGGCCTGATTCACATTTTGGAGCCAAATTCTGGCTCACTGCACGTATTCGCAGTTTGAAATTACGATTTTTTATGCCCAACATACGCCAAGTACTGAAAGAAGCGTTTGGTCACATTTGTCTCAATCCCCCCTGCAGTTTTCAAAATATCCCAAACATCCCAATTTCGAGGCCTGAGCCATATTTTGGAGCCAAATTCTGGCTCTCTGCACGTAGTCGCAGTTTGAAATTACGACTTTTTTATACTCAACATGCCAAGTACTGAACGCAGCGTTTGGTCACATTTGCCCCAAACCCCCCCCCCCCCCGCAGTTTTCAAAATATCCCAAACATCCCAATTTCAAGGCCTGAGCCATATTTTGGAACCAAATTCTGGCTCTCTGCACGTATTCGCATTTTGAAATTATGACTTTTTTATACCCAACATATGCCAAGTACTGAAAGCGGCGTTTGGTTACATTTGTCCCAAACCTCCCAGCATTTTTCAAAATATCCGAAACATCACAATATCGAAGACTAAGCCATACTTTGGAGCCAAATTCTGGCTCTCTGCACGTATTCGCAGTTTGATATTACGGTTTTTATACCCAACATATGCCAAGTACTGAAAGCGGCAGTGAGTCACATTTGCCACAAACTCCCCTGCAGTTTTCGAAATATCCCAAATATCCCAATTTCGTGTCCTGATCAATATTTTGGAGCCAAATTCTGGCTCTCTGCACGTATTCGCAGTTTGAAATTACCACTTTTTTATACCTAACATACGCCAAGTACTGAAAGAAGCGTTTGGTCACATTTGTCTCAATCCCCCCTGCAGTTTTCAAAATATCCTAAACATCACAATATCGAAGCCTGAGCCATACTTTGGAGCCAAATTCTGGCTCTCTGCACGCATTCGCAGCTTGATATTACGATTTTTATACCCAACATATGCCAAGTACTGAAAGCGGCAGTGAGTCACATTTCGCACAAGCTCCCCTGCAGTTTTCGAAATATCCCAAATATCCCAATTTCGTGTCCTGAGCAATATTTTTGAGCCAAATTCTGGCTCTCTGCACTTATTCGCAGTTTGAAATTACCACTTTTTTATACCCAACATACGCCAAATACTGAAAGAAGCGTTTGGGCACATTTGTCTCAATCCCCCCCTGCAGTTTTCAAAATATCCCAAACATCTCAATTTCGAGGCCTCAGCCATATTTTGGAGCCAAATTCTGGCTCTCTGCACGTATTCGCAGTTTGAAATTACGACTTTTTTATACCCAACATATACGAAGTACTTTAAGCGGCGTTAGGTCACATTTGTCCCAAACCCCCCCTGCAGTTTTCAAAATATCCCAAACATCC